>NC_092149.1:480000-485000 GCF_045791955.1 Oncorhynchus clarkii lewisi
CCAAAGGAGAGGTCTATATTTACACCAAAGGAGAGGTTTATATTAACACCAAAGGAGAGGAGGTTTATATTTACACCAAAGGAGAGGAGGTTTATATTTACACCAAAGGAGAGGTCTATATTTACACCAAAGGAGAGGTTTATATTAACACCAAAGGAGAGGAGGTCTATATTTACACCAAAGGAGAGGTCTATATTTACACCAAAGGAGAGGTCTATATTTACACCAAAGGAGAGGTCTATATTTACACCAAAGGAGAGGAGGTTTATATTTACACCAAAGGAGAGGAGGTCTATATTTACACCAAAGGAGAGGAGGTCTATATTTACACCAAAGGAGAGGAGGTCTGTTAGACTTGTCTGTTATGTTTCTACTGTTTCGTTCTTCATCAGATAATTATCAAAGGCCCTTTTAAAAATCTATTTCATTGACTGTATCTTTCGGTGTAAATATGTTGATCGTCTTTCATACTAAATCGTGTCGTTTTCCCGTGTTGCTGCGTCATCAAGTGTTTTGCGGACTATGCTAATTCGACAAGATTGAGGCTAAATTAGACATGTGTATTAGTAGTTAAAGGTGGGATGATGAGTGGCCTGTGGAGTGGCCTACTAGACTGTGAGCAGCTGAAGTGTTTTTGCCTCTGGCATTTGTCAACCTTCATTTCACCGAGCCCATTCAGTTGTCTTGGGGGTTGTACTAGAATAAACATATATTATCAGATGATTATATACTTCACCCAGGCTACTCACTCTATAGTAGGGCACTAATAGTGGGCACCACCCAGGCTACTCACTCTATAGTAGGGCACTAATAGTGGGCACCACCCAGGCTACTCACTCTATAGTAGGGCACTAATAGTGGGCACCACCCAGGCTACTCACTCTATAGTAGGGCACTAATAGTGGGCACCACCCAGGCTACTCACTCTATAGTAGGGCACTAATAGTGGGCACCACCCAGGCTACTCACTCTATAGTAGGGCACTAGTAGTGGGCACCACTCAGGCTACTCACTCTATAGTAGGGCACTAATAGTGGGCACCACCCAGGCTACTCACTCTATAGTAGGGCACTAATAGTGGGCACCACCCAGGCTACTCACTCTATAGTAGGGCACTAATAGTGGGCACCACCCAGGCTACTCACTCTATAGTAGGGCACTAATAGTGGGCACCACCCAGGCTACTCACTCTATAGTAGGGCACTAATAGTGGGCACCACCCAGGCTACTCACTCTATAGTAGGGCACTAATTCAAATACTTGTTTATATTTTAATACACTTATATACTTGGCTTATTGATTACAATTTCTTTCAAAATAGGTATTTGAATATAAATCCTTATACTAACTTTTAGTTATAAGCTTTTCCGTGACAAACATGGACTAATTTATAGATGACTAAAACAAACTGGAGTATATTAGTTTCATGTATTTTAGTACTAACAAACTGGAGTATATTAGTTGTATGTATTTTAGTACTAACAAACTGAAGTATATTAGTTTCATGTATTTTAGTACTAACAAACTGGAGTATATTAGTTTCATGTATTTTAGGACGAACAAACTGAAGTATATTAGTTTCATGTATTTTAGGACGAACAAACTGAAGTATATTAGTTTCATGTATTTTAGTACTAACAAACTGAAGTATATTAGTTTCATGTATTTTAGTACTAACAAACTGAAGTATATTAGTTGCATGTGTTTTAGTACTAACAAACTGAAGTATATTAGTTTCATGTATTTTAGTACTAACAAACTGGAGTATATTAGTTTCATGTATTTTAGTACTAACAAACTGGAGTATATTAGTTGTATGTATTTTAGTACTAACAAACTGAAGTATATTAGTTGCATGTGTTTTAGTACTAACAAACTGAAGTATATTAGTTGCATGTGTTTTAGTACTAACAAACTGAAGTATATTAGTTGCATGTATTTTAGTACTAACAAACTGGAGTATATTAGTTGTATGTATTTTAGTACTAACAAACTGAAGTATATTAGTTTCATGTGTTTTAGTACTAACAAACTGAAGTATATTAGTTTCATGTGTTTTAGTACTAACAAACTGGAGTATATTAGTTTCATGTATTTTAGTACTAACAAACTGAAGTATATTAGTTTCATGTATTTTAGTACTAACAAACTGGAGTATATTAGTTTCATGTATTTTAGTACTAACAAACTGGAGTATATTAGTTGTATGTATTTTAGTACTAACAAACTGAAGTATATTAGTTTCATGTATTTTAGTACTAACAAACTGGAGTATATTAGTTTCATGTATTTTAGTACTAACAAACTGGAGTATATTAGTTTCATGTATTTTAGGACGAACAAACTGAAGTATATTAGTTTCATGTATTTTAGGACGAACAAACTGGAGTATATTAGTTTCATGTATTTTAGGACGAACAAACTGGAGTATATTAGTTTCATGTATTTTAGTACTAACAAACTGAAGTATATTAGTTTCATGTATTTTAGTACTAACAAACTGAAGTATATTAGTTTCATGTATTTTAGTACTAACAAACTGGAGTATATTAGTTTTATGTGTTTTAGTACTAACAAACTGAAGTATATTAGTTTCATGTGTTTTGTTTTAGTACTAACAAACTGAAGTATATTAGTTTTATGTGTTTTAGTACTAACAAACTGGAGTATATTAGGTTCATGTGTTTTAGTACTAACAAACTGAAGTATATTAGTTTCATGTGTTTTAGTACTAACAAACTGAAGTATATTAGTTTTATGTGTTTTAGTACTAACAAACTGAAGTATATTAGTTTCATGTATTTTAGTACTAACAAACTGAAGTATATTAGTTTCATGTATTTTAGTACTAACAAACTGAAGTATATTAGTTGTATGTATTTTAGTACTAACAAACTGGAGTATATTAGTTTCATGTATTTTAGTACTAACAAACTGAAGTATATTAGTTTCATGTATTTTAGTACTAACAAACTGAAGTATATTAGTTTCATGTGTTTTAGTACTAACAAACTGAAGTATATTAGTTTCATGTGTTTTGTTTTAGTACTAACAAACTGGAGTATATTAGTTTCATGTATTGTAGTACTAACAAACTGAAGTATATTAGTTGCATGTGTTTTAGTACTAACAAACTGAAGTATATTAGGTTCATGTATTTTAGTACTAACAAACTGGAGTATATTAGTTTCATGTATTTTAGTACTAACAAACTGAAGTATATTAGGTTCATGTATTTTAGTACTAACAAACTGGAGTATATTAGTTTCATGTGTTTTAGTACTAACAAACTGAAGTATATTAGTTTCATGTATTTTAGTACTAACAAACTGAAGTATATTAGTTTCATGTGTTTTAGTACTAACAAACTGAAGTATATTAGTTTCATGTATTTTAGTACTAACAAACTGGAGTATATTAGTTTAATGTATTTTAGTACTAACAAACTGAAGTATATTAGTTTCATGTATTTTAGTACTAACAAACTGGAGTATATTAGTTTCATGTATTTTAGTACTAACAAACTGAAGTATATTAGGTTCATGTATTTTAGTACTAACAAACTGGAGTATATTAGTTTCATGTATTTTAGTACTAACAAACTGGAGTATATTAGTTTCATGTATTTTAGTACTAACAAACTGAAGTATATTAGTTTCATGTGTTTTAGTACTAACAAACTGAAGTATATTAGTTTCATGTGTTTTAGTACTAACAAACTGAAGTATATTAGTTTCATGTATTTTAGTACTAACAAACTGAAGTATATTAGTTTCATGTATTTTAGTACTAACAAACTGGAGTATATTAGTTTCATGTGTTTTAGTACTACCAAACTGGAGTATATTAGTTGTATGTATTTTAGTACTAACAAACTGAAGTATATTAGTTTCATGTGTTTTAGTACTAACAAACTGAAGTATATTAGTTTCATGTGTTTTAGTACTAACAAACTGAAGTATATTAGTTTCATGTATTTTAGTACTAACAAACTGGAGTATATTAGTTGCATGTGTTTTAGTACTAACAAACTGAAGTATATTAGTTTCATGTATTTTAGTACTAACAAACTGGAGTATATTAGTTGCATGTGTTTTAGTACTAACAAACTGGAGTATATTAGTTTCATGTGTTTTAGTACTAACAAACTGAAGTATATTAGTTTCATGTGTTTTAGTACTAACAAACTGGAGTATATTAGTTTCATGTGTTTTAGTACTAACAAACTGAAGTATATTAGTTTCATGTATTTTAGTACTAACAAACTGGAGTATATTAGTTGCATGTGTTTTAGTACTAACAAACTGAAGTATATTAGTTTCATGTATTTTAGTACTAACAAACTGGAGTATATTAGTTTCATGTATTTTAGTACTAACAAACTGGAGTATATTAGTTGTATGTATTTTAGTACTAACAAACTGGAGTATATTAGTTGTATGTATTGTAGTACTAACAAACTGAAGTATATTAGTTTCATGTATTTTAGTACTAACAAACTGGAGTATATTAGTTTCATGTATTTTAGTACTAACAAACTGGAGTATATTAGTTGCATGTGTTTTAGTACTAACAAACTGAAGTATATTAGTTTTATGTATTTTAGTACTAACAAACTGAAGTATATTAGTTTCATGTGTTTTAGTACTAACAAACTGGAGTATATTAGTTGCATGTATTTTAGTACTAACAAACTGAAGTATATTAGTTTCATGTGATTTAGTACTAACAAACTGGAGTATATTAGTTGCATGTATTTTAGTACTAACAAACTGAAGTATATTAGTTTCATGTGTTTTAGTACTAACAAACTGGAGTATATTAGTTTCATGTGCTTTAGTACTAACAAACTGACGTATATTAGTTTTATGTGTTTTAGTACTAACAAACTGAAGTATATTAGTTTCATGTATTTTAGGACGAACAAACTGAAGTATATTAGTTTTATGTGTTTTAGTACTAACAAACTGAAGTATAGTAGTTTCATGTATTGTAGTACT
>NC_092149.1:490000-517500 GCF_045791955.1 Oncorhynchus clarkii lewisi
TCTTTCTCCTCCTCCTAACAGGAGCTGTGTCTTTCACATTGACTCTCTCTGAGGCTGTATCTCCATGGCTCCAGTCTCTCCTCCTCCTAACAGGAGCTGTGTCCTTCACAGTGACTCTCTCTGAGGCTGTGGCTCCATGGCTCCAGTCTCTCCTCCTCCTAACAGGAGCTGTGTCCTTCACAGTGACTCTCTCTGAGGCTGTATCTCCATGGCTACAGTCTCTCTCCTCCTCCTAACAGGAGCTGTGTCCTTCACAGTGACTCTCTCTGAGGCTGTATCTCCATGGATCCAGTCTCTCCTCCTCCTAACAGGAGTTGTGTCCTTCACAGTGACTCTCTCTGAGGGTGTGGCTCCATAGCTCCAGTCTCTCTCCTCCTCCTAACAGGAGCTGTGTCCTTCACAGTGACTCTCTCTGAGGCTGTATCTCCATGGCTCCAGTCTCTCCTCCTCCTAACAGGAGCTGTGTCCTTCACAGTGACTCTCTCTGAGGCTGTGGCTCCATGGATCCAGTCTCTCCTCCTCCTAACAGGAGCTGCGTCCTTCACAGTGACTCTCTCTGAGGCTGTATCTCCATGGCTCCAGTCTCTCCTCCTCCTAACAGGAGCTGTGTCCTTCACAGTGACTCTCTCTGAGGCTATATCTCCATGGCTCCAGTCTCTCTCCTCCTCCTAACAGGAGCTGTGTCCTTCACAGTGACTCTCTCTGAGGCTGTGGCTCCATGGCTCCAGTCTTTCTCCTCCTCCTAACAGGAGCTGTGTCTTTCACATTGACTCTCTCTGAGGCTGTATCTCCATGGCTCCAGTCTCTCCTCCTCCTCCTAACAGGAGCTGTGTCCTTCACAGTGACTCTCTCTGAGGCTGTGGCTCAATGGCTCCAGTCTCCCTCCTCCTCCTAACAGGAGCTGTGTCCTTCACAGTGACTCTCTCTGAGGCTGTATCTCCATGGCTCCAGTCTCTCCTCCTCCTCCTAACAGGAGCTGTGTCCTTCACAGTGACTCTCTCTGAGGCTGTGGCTCCATGGCTCCAGTCTCTCTCCTCCTCCTAACAGGAGCTGTGTCCTTCACAGTGACTCTCTCTGAGGCTGTGGCTCCATGGCTCCAGTCTCTCTCGTCCAGTAGAGGATTGGCTGAACGTCTTCCTCCCTGCCCAACTAACATCGTTTTACAGTGTCATATTTACACATCCCTCTCCTCTCCTCTTGTCTCAGTCACCACGGGGCTTTGAAGCCACATCCCTCTCCTCTCCTCTTGTCTCAGTCACCACGGGGCTTTGAAGCCACATCCCTCTCCTCTCCTCTTGTCTCAGTCACCACGGGGCTTTGAAGCCACATCCCTCTCCTCTCCTCTTGTCTCAGTCACCACGGGGCTTTGAAGCCACATCCCTCTCCTCTCCTCTTGTCTCAGTCACCACGGGGCTTTGAAGCCACATCCCTCTCCTCTCCTCTTGTCTCAGTTGCCACGGGGCTTTGAAGCCACATCCTTCTCCTCTCCTCTTCTCTCAGCCGCCATTGGGCTTTGAAGCCACTAGTGTCCCTGCCTAAACAGCCGTGCTGCTGTGTGGAGCCTCTGTGTCCCTGCCTAAACAGCCGTGCTGCTGTGTGGAGCCTCTGTGTCCCTGCCTAAACAGCCGTGCCGCTGTGTGGAGCCTCTGTGTCCCTGCCTAAACAGCCGTGCTGCTGTGTGGAGCCTCTGTGTCCCTGCCTAAACAGCCGTGCTGCTGTGTGGAGCCTCTGTGTCCCTGCCTAAACAGCCGTGCTGCTGTGTGGAGCCTCTGTGTCCCTGCCTAAACAGCCGTGCTGCTGTGTGGAGCCTCTGTGTCCCTGCCTAAACAGCCGTGCCGCTGTGTGGAGCCTCTGTGTCCCTGCCTAAACAGCCGTGCTGCTGTGTGGAGCCTCTGTGTCCCTGCCTAAACAGCCGTGCCGCTGTGTGGAGCCTCTGTGTCCCTGCCTAAACAGCCGTGCCGCTGTGTGGAGCCTCTGTGTCCCTGCCTAAACAGCCGTGCCGCTGTGTGGAGCCTCTGTGTCCCTGCCTAAACAGCCGTGCCGCTGTGTGGAGCCTCTGTGTCCCTGCCTAAACAGCCGTGCCGCTGTGTGGAGCCTCTGTGTCCCTGCCTAAACAGCCGTGCCGCTGTGTGGAGCCTCTGTGTCCCTGCCTAAACAGCCGTGCCGCTGTGTGGAGCCTCTGTGTCCCTGCCTAAACAGCCGTGCCGCTGTGTGGAGCCTCTGTGTCCCTGCCTAAACAGCCGTGCCGCTGTGTGGAGCCTCTGTGTCCCTGCCTAAACAGCCGTGCCGCTGTGTGGAGCCTCTGTGTCCCTGCCTAAACAGCCGTGCCGCTGTGTGGAGTCTCTGTGTCCCTGCCTAAACAGCCGTGCCGCTGTGTGGAGCCTCTGTGTCCCTGCCTAAACAGCCGTGCTGCTGTGTGGAGCCTCTGTGTCCCTGCCTAAACAGCCGTGCTGCTGTGTGGAGCCTCTGTGTCCCTGCCTAAACAGCCATGCTGCTGTGTGGAGCCTCTGTGTCCCTGCCTAAACAGCCGTGCTGCTGTGTGGAGCCTCTGTGTCCCTGCCTAAACAGCCGTGCCGCTGTGTGGAGCCTCTGTGTCCCTGCCTAAACAGCCGTGCCGCTGTGTGGAGCCTCTGTGTCCCTGCCTAAACAGCCGTGCTGCTGTGTGGAGCCTCTGTGTCCCTGCCTAAACAGCCGTGCTGCTGTGTGGAGCCTCTGTGTCCCTGCCTAAACAGCCGTGCTGCTGTGTGGAGCCTCTGTGTCCCTTAAAGACGTAATTGTATTAAAAGTCCCCCAATCTTTTTGAGGAGGAAAGACGATACCTCAAAGCTGCTTTTGTTTCTTGGGGGCCGAGCGGATAGGGAGCGGCCCCTGACAGGCCCCGGGCCCCCACCTGGTGTGCATGCCTTTCTCAACCACAGACTATTACACAAAACATCTGCTCTGGGGTCAGGAGCCATGTCATCTGGCTCAGGAATATTCTCTGTCTGTATCATCTTCACTTAAGCCCCTTTTCCTCTGTTTGAAGTGTTGTAGCAGGAAGCCTGGTATTACTGGGCACGGAGGAGGAGTACCGGTTAAAGAAGAAGCTAAGAGATACAGGACACAACATCATGCCACGTTAATGACTACTGGATTATGATTACATTTCATCTCTTACAGTTTGCTAATTAACTCTCAAGGCAGAGTTACAGTATTTAACACATGTAGTAGGTACACCAGTATAGGTCATGTGAATAGGAAGTATACTGTACAAGACATAGTTTCAGAATTTACTGTACCACCCAGCTAACTCACAGTATACTGTACCCCCCAGCTAACACACAGTATACTGTACCCCCCAGCTAACACACAGTATACTGTACCCCCCAGCTAACACACAGTATACTGTACCCCCCAGCTAACACACAGTATACTGTACCCCCCCAGCTAACACACAGTATACTGTACCCCCCAGCTAACACACAGTATACTGTACCCCCCAGCTAACACACAGTATACTGTACAAGACATCGTTTCAGAATTTACGGTAATGCTATTAAAAGTATTTGGTGTGATTTTTGAAAGTAAATGTTTCAGCACTGCGTTACATTATCACATCGGTATGAGTTGGAGTGATATCTTTCTTTATATTCCAATAACACAGCACAGATGTGACTAGAAGAAGGAAGGACAGACACATTGGCATATATTATTATTAATATTATTATGATTATTAATAGTGCGATTATTAACATGACTAATAATAGTGTTATTAGTGGTAACATTATTAATATTATTATTATTACTATTGCTAGTATCATTAATAATATTAGTATTACTATCACTAGTATTAAATATTATTAACATCAGTGTTAAAATGTGTAGTATTATTAATATTATTATTACTAGTATTAATAGTATTCTTACCGTTACAAGTATTAATATTATGATTACAAGTATTAATATTATAATTACACGTATTATTACTATTACAATTATTATTATTAATATTATTATTAATATTATTAGTATTGTTATTATTGTTACAATTATTGTTATAATTATAGTTTATTGTTATTTTGTTATTTATTTATTTATATTTTTTGTTATTACCTCAGTGTTAGTTCCTGTTAATCATCTCAGTATTAGTTCCTGTTAATTATCTCAGTGTTAGTTCCTGTTAATTATCTCAGTGTTAGTTCCTGTTAATTATCTCAGTGTTAGCTCCTGTTAATTATCTCAGTGTTAGTTCCTGTTAATTATCTCAAAGTTAGTAGCAGTTAATTATCTCAGTGTTAGTTCCTGTTAATTATCTCAGTGTTAGCTCCTGTTAATTATCTCAGTGTTAGTTCCTGTTAATTATCTCAGTGTTAGTTCCTGTTAATTATCTCAGTGTTAGTTCCTGTTAATTATCTCAGTGTTAGTTCCTGTTAATTATCTCAAAGTTAGTAGCAGTTAATTATCTCAGTGTTAGTTCCTGTTAACTCAGTGTTAGTTCCTGTTAATTATCTCAAAGTTAGTTGCAGTTAATTATCTCAGTGTTAGTTCCTGTTAACTCAGTGTTAGTTCCTGTTAATTATCTCAAAGTTAGTAGCAGTTAATTATCTCAGTGTTAGTTCCTGTTAATCATCTCAGTATTAGTTCCTGTTAATTATCTCAGTGTTAGTTCCTGTTAATTATCTCAGTGTTAGTTCCTGTTAATTATCTCAGTGTTAGCTCCTGTTAATTATCTCAGTGTTAGTTCCTGTTAATTATCTCAAAGTTAGTAGCAGTTAATTATCTCAGTGTTAGTTCCTGTTAATTATCTCAGTGTTAGCTCCTGTTAATTATCTCAGTGTTAGTTCCTGTTAATTATCTCAGTGTTAGTTCCTGTTAATTATCTCAGTGTTAGTTCCTGTTAATTATCTCAGTGTTAGTTCCTGTTAATTATCTCAAAGTTAGTAGCAGTTAATTATCTCAGTGTTAGTTCCTGTTAACTCAGTGTTAGTTCCTGTTAATTATCTCAAAGTTAGTTGCAGTTAATTATCTCAGTGTTAGTTCCTGTTAACTCAGTGTTAGTTCCTGTTAATTATCTCAAAGTTAGTAGCAGTTAATTATCTCAGTGTTAGTTCCTGTTAATCATCTCAGTATTAGTTCCTGTTAATTATCTCAGTGTTAGTTCCTGTTAATTATCTCAGTGTTAGTTCCTGTTAATTATCTCAGTGTTAGCTCCTGTTAATTATCTCAGTGTTAGTTCCTGTTAATTATCTCAAAGTTAGTAGCAGTTAATTATCTCAGTGTTAGTTCCTGTTAATTATCTCAGTGTTAGCTCCTGTTAATTATCTCAGTGTTAGTTCCTGTTAATTATCTCAGTGTTAGTTCCTGTTAATTATCTCAGTGTTAGTTCCTGTTAATTATCTCAGTGTTAGTTCCTGTTAATTATCTCAAAGTTAGTAGCAGTTAATTATCTCAGTGTTAGTTCCTGTTAACTCAGTGTTAGTTCCTGTTAATTATCTCAAAGTTAGTTGCAGTTAATTATCTCAGTGTTAGTTCCTGTTAACTCAGTGTTAGTTCCTGTTAATTATCTCAGTTGTCCCTAATAACACAGTTTATTACAATGTAATGTAAATGACGATGTACATGTATTTCAAGCAGAGTTGCTGAAGTAGATGTTTTTCCCAGCTCAATATGACGCACCAAAATGGCACAATTCTGAAAACCAAAATGTATGGATAAAGAAAAAGCTTCACTCCTATTCAGCACTTCACTAATGCAACTAATTTATGTTTTTATGTGAGAGGTCATTTCAGCAACATGTTGTCAATCCTGAAAGATGTTATAGTGAAAAACAACACCACACTGCTCTCAGCTAACGCTCTACTATTATGGACACACAGTATACTGTACCCCCCCCCAGCTAACGCTCTACTATTATGGACACACAGTATACTGTACCCCCCCAGCTAACGCTCTACTATTATGGACACACAGTATACTGTACCCCTCCCCCCCCCCCAGCTAACGCTGAACACACAGTATACTGTACCCCCCCCCCCCCCCAGCTAACGCTGAACACACAGTATACTGTACCCCCCAGCTAACACACAGTATACTGTACCCCCCCCCCCCCAGCTAACGCTCTACTATCCTGAACACACAGTATACTGTACCCCCCCCCAGCTAACATACAGTATACTGTACCCCCCACCCCCCCAGCTAACACACAGTATACTGTACCCCCCTCCAGCTAACACACAGTATACTCTACCCCCCCAGCTAACACACAGTATACTGTACCCCCCAGCTAACACACAGTATACTGTACCCCCCAGCTAACACACAGTATACTGTACCCCCCAGCTAACACACAGTATACTCTAGCCCCCAGCTAACACACATTATACTGTAACCCCCCCCCCCCCAGCTAACACTCTACTATCCTGAACACACAGTCTACTGTACTACTGTAGTGTGTGTAGTGTGTGTTTAGTGTCTGGTGTGTGTAGTGTGTGTGTAGTGTGTGGTTTGTGTAGTGTTTAGTGTGTGTGTAGTGTGTAGTGTGTGTGTGGTGTGTGTTGCTGTCAGGTGTTATTAGGGCTGTAAGGCGGAAGCTTCCATCCCTCTGCCCACTTCTGTCCATCCCTCTGCCCACTTCGGTCCATCCATCTGCCCACTTCTGTCCATCCCTCTGCCCACTTCGGTCCATCCCTCTGCCCACTTCTGTCCATCCCTCTGCCCACTTCTGTCCATCCCTCTGCCCACTTCGGTCCATCCCTCTGCCCACTTCTGTCCATCCCTCTGCCCACTTCGGTCCATCCCTCTGCCCACTTCTGTCTAGTCCATTTGTGAAGCGCAGTGATTGCCACACACACAGCTGATTGGCTCTGAGGAGCGTCCCTGCAGGTGAAGGGGACACATTATATCACTCTGAAATAGACGCTCTGACACATTTCTGTCAGAACCGCAGGTGTGTGATTGACTCACTGGTGAACCTCAGTGAACCACTGTGAACCACTATGAATCCCTCGGAATCACAATGAACCACTACAAACCTCTATAAACTACTATGATGATTTACAGTGGTGTTGTACTAGCGCCTGCCGTGTCGCGCCTGCCGTGTCTGAAGCCCAGTCTGTAAAGCATGCAGCCTGAAACCCCCAGGATAGTGGGTTTGATTCCCGGGACCAGCCATAAGTGAAAAGCACGCATGACTGTAAGTGGCTTTGGATAAATGTATTGTTGTATAATGTCTCTGGTCCGCTCTTCAGATGATCCATCACAACACCTGTAGATAGTCATCACCTTTCAGTTTCTCCAGTCCTCAGGACCCCCCTTGTTGAAACCTTTCCTCAGAAACTCCTGATTGTGCCGTGTGATGTTGTTTGGCCGGCTCGTCTCTAGCTGAGTGACAGCATGTTGGACGGTTGTTTCCTTCCATTACGTCTTGTAACTCCTTTAGCTTTTCAAAACACAACATGTTTTCATGGTGCTAGGAGCAACAACATTATAAGATCACCCATTACCTTCTTACCCTCTGAACCCAGGCCTCGTACATCACGTATTGTCAAGGAAAAGCAGCAATATCACTACTGCCAGCACCAGTTAAGCTGTTTGGCACCGACTACTTGGCCAAAGCAATATCATAGCAGTGTTGAGGGCTACCTTTTAAACGGGGAGGCTTTATCCAAACTGTCATCAAGAGATGTCACTTAACAACAATACCCTTCCATTGGATCAGCTGAAGCTCACATATACTGTATATCTATTGGAGCCAACATATCTGATCTAACATGGATGCTCTGGGCCATCAACACAATACTAGCCAGATGCTTTGTCAAAAATGTCCCAGCCACAAGGAAGGAACTTGAATGTAAAATAAAGACAGTCTACTGTATATTACTGTGTAATCTCAGAAATCAGACAGTGTGTTTGTCATTTCTGATCGGATTGAGCCCAGATATAACAATATTAAGGCTATTATCAATGCTATGTTGCCCTTGGCCATCGGCCAAATGTGGCCCACACATCAGGGCGGATTTAATAAACGCATTGGGCCTAGCCGTTAGACAGGAGTGGAGAAAACAAGGTCAGGTAAATCGTTTAAACACAGAAACACACTGGCTGGACTTTAAAATAACAACAATAAATGGGATTATACTGTAGTTCAGCAATCTGTTTTGTCTTGTTTTTATGAACAACTATCATCTATAAACGGCCATTTTAAACTGTGTACATGTAGCACAGACCAACTGTCTCTTGATGAACGGTCCCTCTGGCACACTGGAAGCTTCAACGGTACATTCTGCTAACAGCTGGCTTCAACTGTACATTCTGCTAACAGCTAGCTTCAACTGTACATTCTGCTAACAGCTAGCTTCAACTGTGCATTCTGCTAACAGCTAGCTTCAACTGTACATTCTGCTAACAGCTAGCTTCAACTGTACATTCTGCTAACAGCTAGCTTCAACTGTACATTCTGCTAACAGCTAGCTTCAACTTTACATTCTGCTAACAGCTAACTTCTACTGTACATTCTGCTAACAATTAACTTCAACTGTACATTCTGCTAACCAGAAAACCTTACAGTTAGCACAGTGTATCTGGGCCGATTCAGGCTGAGAGTCAGGGCACATGGCTGAGAGTCAGACTCGGCCGACGTCATGTGGCCCGAGTCTGGGCCGCTTTCGGCAGTAAAACTTATGGCTAGGATGCGGGGATTGAGTTTGGGCCGATTCCGGTGTGAGTTACAGTATCTGGCCCAAATGGAGTACTTGGGGCTCGGGCCGATTCCGGTGAGAGTTATGTGTCCCGAATGTTGTACTTGGGGCTCGGGTCGATTTAATTTCATTATTTATTTTTCAATATTTTCTCATTCTTTCTGTGATCAGAAAATACAACTAACAGTTAAATTAAATTCTTTAAGAGTCCTTTGTAGTATTTTGATACTTTGAGCAAAAGGCAATTTATATTAATTAAAAACTTTCTGGATTGATCCTCCCGAGTGGCACAGTGGTCTAAGACACTGCATCGCAGTGTAAACTGCGTTGCTAGAGATACTGTGGGATTCCGTGTTTTACATTGTAGCCATTACCATATATATGATTAAATATTATCTGATGTTGGCTGCGTGAAGTATCTGCATTTGTGCACTTGAGCATCATCATGAGATTAAACAACTGCTTGCTACATCTACTTGCCTGTTTGTGTGTGACAAGAACTTAGTAACATGGTGTGACCTGCATGTTGCAAAACTGTAGATAACAGCCCAGCAGATGCTTTGTCCTTGTATTTGTATGTAACAATATTGAGCACATGGTGTGACTTGCTGTATCTTACAAAGTTGTGGTTAATCAGGTATAGGGAGCGGTGGTCATCACGAGGTTTAACTGAGATGGAAAAATACTGAACAACACAATAGCAGGAACTGAGCAACTGTTATAACTAGGCTGCGATACCAAAACAGTAAGAATCTATACATCGATGGAGGGAGGCCTCCAAGAAGCGCCAAGAGGCGGGGATCCGCCTGAGCGCCTGCGATAGGCTGAGCAAGTCTAAACCACGCCCAGCCTCTACTGTGATAGGCCAACAGACGGGTTGGAACTATATCTATCACAGTATAAGAACACTGTTTACGTACATCCTGTCAGTTCCCTGTTCTGCCCTGCGTGGTGATTCAGTGAACCCGTATATACGAAAGTTGCATTTGCCATTTATTGCTTAGTTAATAAAAAATACATAGTATACAATCGGTGACTCATTGTCATATTTATCCTGATACCAGATTCGAATTTACGCAACTCTAACAATACTGGTTCGAGACCCGTGCCAGGGAGACCCATGAGGCGATTCACAATTGGCACATTGTTGTCTGAGTTAGGGAAGGATTTGGCAGGCCGGGATGTCCATGTCCCATCGCGCTAACCAGGAAAGCTAGCTTCTACTGTACATTCTGCTAACCAGGAAAGCTAGCTTCTACTGTACATTCTGCTAACCAGGAAAGCTAGCTTCTACTGTACATTCTGCTAACCAGGAAAGCTAGCTTCTACTGTACATTCTGCTAACCAGGAAAGATAGCTTCTACTGTACATTCTGCTAACCAGGAAAGCTAGCTTCTACTGTACATTCTGCTAACCAGGAAAGCTAGCTTCTACTGTACATTCTGCTAACCAGGAAAGATAGCTTCTACTGTACATTCTGCTAACCAGGAAAGCTAGCTTCTACTGTACATTCTGCTAACCAGGAAAGCTAGCTTCTACTGTACATTCTGCTAACCAGGAAAGCTAGCTTCTACTGTACATTCTGCTAACCAGGAAAGCTAGCTTCTACTGTACATTCTGCTAACCAGGAAAGCTAGCGTCTACTGTACATTCTGCTAACCAGGAAAGATAGCTTCTACTGTACATTCTGCTAAACAGGAAAGCTAGCTTCTACTGTACATTCTGCTAACCAGGAAAGCTAGCTTCTACTGTACATTCTGCTAACCAGGAAAGCTAGCTTCTACTGTCCATTCTGCTAACCAGGAAAGCTAGCTTTAGCGGTTCAGCGGCAGCAGTTCCTTCAGTTTCAGGGCAGTGGATCAGGCCCATAGTGTTGTTGTTAAAGTACTATCTCTGCTGCTGTGACCCTGTTCTCTACCTAACACAGTGCTAGGATGTTTACTGAGCTGGCTGCCTTTGAAAATGACATGCCTTGCCTTATTAGAGCTTGTTTGTCCCTTAACTTTAAATTCCATCAAATGACATGGGAGTTGATGCTTTCACATCAGTCAGACAGACATGAAAGAACACCACTAATTACTGCAAACTGAGTCTTGATTGTTGCTATCAAAGTTAGGATTATTTCGTATAAAAAGCAAAACATATATATATTCTGGGTGTGAAATATCATCCCCGTGGACGTTATTTAGTATTTCTGTTGAATCTGTGTGAATGTATTCATTAAGCAGTGTGAAACCTTGCTAAATTAATGAGTACATGTGATTGATTTATTCTTTCAGAACAGGCTTGTATAATGGTCACATAATGTAGACCATGTTTACTACTGTCGTTGAATTTAATTGATAAATTAATAATTGATAAATAAATTAATTGATAAAACTATTTGACTTGGATTGCAATCTCTTTCACATGCTAATGAAAAATGTAAACTTGACTAAATTATGCAAGTCATTGTCGTGAAACCATTTTTTTAGAGGAAAGACTTCTCTCATATACCTGATTGAGTAAAATAATCAATGTGAGATATTAACCTTACCAGACGATGATTATGTAGATGGAGTTTCCTCAGAACTCTCATCCTCAGTGATGCCAGACAAACAACCAATCACAACTCTCATCCTCAGTGATGCCAGACAAACAACCAATCACAACTCTCATCCTCAGTGATGCCAGACAAACAACCAATCACAACTCTCATCCTCAGTGAGGCCAGACAAACAACCAATCACAACTCTCATCCTCAGTGATGCCAGACAAACAACCAATCACAACTCTCATCCTCAGTGATGCCAGACAAACAACCAATCACAACTCTCATCCTCAGTGATGCCAGACAAACAACCAATCACAACTCTCATCCTCAGTGATGCTAAACATACAGAAAAATAGCTTAGTAGACTGATCTGAATATCTTCCAGAAATCTCAGATAATTATTTGAAGCAACATTCTGATCAATTCTTCAAATAACATCATTCAGCATTTAGCTAATGAGGATAAATGAGATTCTGTCAGTGTTTTTAATCTCTTCTGGTTTCATATCATCTAGTGCGTTCAAACTCGACTCTTGGCCCTCAAAGCCAGTTCCACTGCATCATTTCATTGTTCCCCTCTAATCGGGGACTTACATCTGGAACACCAGGTGTGGGTAATTAATTATCAGGTTGAACAGAAAACCAGCAGGCTCCGGACCTCATAAGGTAAGAGTGGAAAACCCCTGATCTGGTAGCTTTACGGATTTCACAGCGCTGAGAAGAATGAGACATCCAATTCCCCACTGACAAAGGACATCATAGGCCTTTTCAAATTGACATAATAGTCTATCAAATGCTTGTAAAAATGTCATTTAAATACGACGCTCCACGATCCAGATCATCTGTTTTCTGTTTCAGCTGTGTGAGACGGCATGAGTGGACTTCACGGCAGGAATTTAGGAAAAATTCTCCAAATCTGTTAAAAACTCTGTATTCCTGAGTTCTAGAGACAAGGGGTGCTGATCCCAGAGTAAATGACCAGTGAAGAGCTTCATGAACGTTGAACTCTCTTCCCCCAACCTGGATCCTCCAAGGTGAAAGGTTACAGATCCCTCTTTAGATCAGTTGATCTCCTCAGGCCCATGATGACAGTGATGTGGAGGAGGAGGAGGAGGAGGAGGAGGAGGAGGAGGAGGAGGAGGTGAGCAGAACACAGAGGAAATGGAATTAATGCAGCGTTTCCCATCACCTCAGAAGGAGGCTCAGCCAGGACCAAAGGAAATCATTCTGCTGAAGCCAAGACCATCTGAACAGGGCTTTTCCTTTTAACATTGAACAACTTAGAAGAGCATTGAGATGATCCCACCAAAGAGTACTACTACTACAGACTATAGAGGTGAGCAGGGTAACAGACTACAGACTATAGAGGTGAGCAGGGTAACAGACTACAGACTATAGAGGTGAGTAGTGTAACAGACTACAGACTATAGAGGTGAGCAGGGTAACAGACTACAGACTATAGAGGTGAGCAGGGTAACAGACTACAGACTATAGAGGTGAGCAGGGTAACAGACTACAGACTATAGAGGTGAGCAGGGTAACAGAATATAGACTATAGAGGTGAGTAGGGTAACAGACTACAGACTATAGAGGTGAGCAGGGTAACAGACTACAGACTATAGAGGTGAGCAGGGTAACAGACTACAGACTATAGAGGTGAGCAGGGTAACAGACTATAGACTATAGAGGTGAGCAGGGTAACAGACTACAGACTATAGAGGTGAGCAGGGTAACAGACTACAGACTATAGAGGTGAGCAGGGTAACAGACTACAGAGTATAGAGGTGAGCAGGGTAACAGACTACAGACTATAGAGGTGAGCAGGGTAACAGACTACAGACTATAGAGGTGAGCAGGGTAACAGACTACAGACTATAGAGGTGAGCAGGGCAACAGACTACAGACTATAGAGGTGAGCAGGGTAACAGACTACAGACTATAGAGGTGAGCAGGGTAACAGACTACAGACTATAGAGGTGAGTAGGGTAACAGACTACAGACTATAGAGGTGAGCAGGGTAACAGACTACAGACTATAGAGGTGAGCAGGGTAACAGACTACAGACTATAGAGGTGAGCAGGGTAACAGACTACAGACTATAGAGGTGAACAGGGTAACAGACTACAGACTATAGAGGTGAGCAGGGTAACAGACTACAGACTATAGAGGTGAGCAGGGTAACAGACTACAGACTATAGAGGTGAACAGGGTAACAGACTACAGACTATAGAGGTGAGCAGGGTAACAGACTACAGACTATAGAGGTGAGCAGGGTAACAGACTACAGACTATAGAGGTGAACAGGGTAACAGACTACAGACTATAGAGGTGAGCAGGGTAACAGACTACAGACTATAGAGGTGAGCAGGGTAACATAATATAGACTATAGAGGTGAGTAGGGTAACAGACTATAGAGGGGAGCAGGGTAGCAGACTATAGAGGTGAGCAGGGTAACAGACTATAGAGGTGAGAAGGGTAGCAGACTATAGAGGTGAGCAGGGTAACAGACTATAGAGGTGAGTAGGGTAACAGAATATAGACTATAGAGGTGAGCAGGGTAACAGACTACAGACTATAGAGGTGAGCAGGGTAACAGAATATAGACTATAGAGGTGAGTAGGGTAACAGACTATGAGCAGGGTAGCAGACTATAGAGGTGAGCAGGGTAACAGACTATAGAGGTGAGTAGGGTAACAGAATACTACTATAGAAGTCGAGACAGAGTGTTTGTGCTTGGGGTTTATGCAGGGTTTTATACATCTAGGACTGCTTGGATGTCTTCATCACTAATCCTTACTGCCCTTAGATCAGCCCTATATCACAACATCCCTAATAATAATCCCTAATCTAGATCAACCCTAGATCACAACATAATACACTAATAAAAGCCCTAGATCAACTCTAGATCAACTCTAGATCAACTCTAGATCAACTCTATATCAACCCTCGATCAACTCTAGATCAGCCCTAGATCAACTCTAGATCAACTCTCGATCAACTCTAGATCAACTCTAGATCAACCCTAGATCACAACATAATGCACGAATAAAAGCCCTAGATCAACTCTAGATCAGCCCTAGATCACAACATAATGCACTAATTAAAGCCCTAGATCAGCCCTAGATCAACCCTAGATCATCCCTAGATCACAACATGATGCACTAATAAAAGCGCTAGATCAGCCCTAGATCAACCCTAGATCAACCCTAGATCATCCCTAGATCACAACATGATGCACTAATAAAAGCGGGTTGGCAGGGTAGCCTAGGGGTTAGAGCGTTGGACTAGTAATCGGAAGGTTGCAAGTTCAAACCCCCGAGCCGACAAGGTACAAATCTGTCGTTCTGCCCCTGAACAGGCAGTTAACCCACTGTTCCTAGGCCGTCATTGAAAATAAGAATTTGTTCTTAACTGACTTGCCTAGTTAAATAAAGGTAAAATAAAAAATAAAAAAATCAACTCTAGATCAACCCTAGATCAGCCCTAGATCAACCCTATATCAACTCTAGATCAACTCTAGATCAACCCTAGATCAGCCCTAGATCACAACATAATGCACTAATTAAAGCCCTAGATCAACTCTAGATCAGCCCTAGATCAACCCTAGATCAGCCCTAGATCACAACATAATGCACTAATAAAAGCCCTAGATCAACTCTAGATCAGCTAGATCAACTCTAGATCAGCCCTAGATCAATTCTAGATCAGCCCTAGATCAATTCTAGATCAGCCCTAGATCAACTCTAGATCAACCCTAGATCAGCCCTAGATCACAACATAATGCACTAATAAAAGCCCTAGATCAACTCTAGATCAGCTAGATCAACTCTAGATCAGCCCTAGATCAGCCCTCGATCACAACATAATGCACTAATTAAAGCCCTAGATCAGCCCTAGATCAACTCTAGATCAACCCTAGATCAACCCTAGATCACAACATAATGCACTAATAAAAGCCCTAGATCAACTCTAGATCAACCCTAGATCAACCCTAGATCACAACATAATGCACTAATAAAAGCCCTAGATCAACTCTAGATCAGCCCTAGATCAGCCCTCGATCACAACATAATGCACTAATTAAAGCCCTAGATCAGCCCTAGATCAACTCTAGATCAACCCTAGATCAACCCTAGATCAACCCTAGATCACAACATAATGCACTAATAAAAGCCCTAGATCAACCCTAGATCAACTCTAGATCAGCCCTCGATCACAACATAATGCACTAATTAAAGCCCTAGATCAGCCCTAGATCAACCCTAGATCAACTCTAGATCACAACATAATGCACTAATTAAAGCCCTAGATCAGCCCTCGATCACAACATGAACTCAAAATGGAATAAGTAGTTCTCACCCATCTACACACAATACCCCATAATGTCACTGTGAAAACATGTTTTTAGAAAATGCTATAACTATTGAAAATTGAATACAGAACTATCTCATTTACATAAGTATTCAGATCCCAGAGTCAATACTTTGCAGAAGCACCTTTGGCAGCGACTACGGTCTTTCTGGGTAAATCTCTAAGAGCTTTCCACACCTGGATTGTGCAACACATACCCATTATTCTTAAAACATATATATTCAAGCTCTGCCAAATTGGTTGTAGCTTCATAAGCTTCATAACCCTAACTGTCCCACCCTGGTCTGTTTCATCTGGCCTTGTGCTTGTCTTCACCCCCCCTCCATGTTGCGTCCATCTTCCCAACTTATCCCCGGGGTATTTATACCTGTGTATTCTGTCTGTCTGTGCCAGTTCGTCTTATTTGTTCAAGTCAACCAGCGTTTTTTTTATCTCAGCTCCTGTTTTTCCCCAGTCTCTCTTTTTCTCGTCCTCCTGCTTTTGACCCTTGCCAGTCCTGACTCTGAGCTCGCCTGCCTGACCACTCTGCCTGCCTGACCACTCTGCCTGCCTGACCAGTGTCTGCATCTGGGTCCTGTGTCTGCATCTGGGTCCTGTGTCTCTATCTGGGTCCTGTTTTTGCATCTGGGTCCTGTATCTGCATCTGGGTCCTGTGTCTGCATCTGGGTCCTGTGTCTCTATCTGGGTCCTGTTTTTGCATCTGGGTCCTGTATCTGCATCTGGGTCCTGTGTCTGCATCTGGGTCCTGTGTCTCTATCTGGGTCCTGTTTTTGCATCTGGGTCCTGTATCTGCATCTGGGTCCTGTATCTGCATCTGGGTCCTGTGTCTGCATCTGGGTCCTGTGTCTCTATCTGGGTCCTGTTTTTGCATCTGGGTCCTGTATCTGCATCTGGGTCCTGTATCTGCATCTGGGTCCTGTGTCGGTATACTAACCAAGGGCGATGAATAGGCTGTGTATTTGGTATAAGTAGCTTCATAGTAAGGGGAGAGCGATCCAAAAATAAACACTGTGTTTTTCTCTGGTCCAGCTGCTAGAGAACCACTGCTACCTGCAGAACTGGAGGTAAACATCTCTAGAGGCAATGGCCCAAAAGACTGTACCTTTACAGACAGTTTTAATTCTCGCATGGAGAACTGAAAATATCAGGATTTGACCAATCATATCCTGAGCAGCAACACAGCTCCAGCTGACAGTGAGTCAACCCTCCATATGGCCCCCTGTATGTAATGTTAAGGAAGGGCCTGGCAGTAATACCATACTGGAGACAGTGAGTCAACCCTCCATATGGCCCCCTGTATGTAATGTTAATGAAGGGCAGTAATACCATACAGGAGACAGTGAGTCAACCCTCCATATGGCCCCCTGTATGTAATGTTAATGAAGGGCAGTAATACCATAGTGGAGACAGTGAGTCAACCCTCCGTATGGCCCCCTGTATGTAATGTTAATGAACGGCCTGGCAGTAATACCATACAGGAGACAGTGAGTCAACCCTCCGTATGGCCCCCTGTATGTAATGTTAATGAAGGGCAGTAATACCATACTGGAGACAGTGAGTCAACCCTCCATATGGCCCCCTGTATGTAATGTTAATGAAGGGCAGTAATACCATACTGGAGACAGTGAGTCAACCCTCCATATGGCCCCCTGTATGTAATGTTAATGAAGGGCAGTAATACCATACTGGAGACAGTGAGTCAACCCTCCGTATGGCCCCCTGTATGTAATGGTAATGAAGGGCAGTAATACCATACTGGAGACAGTGAGTCAACCCTCCATATGGCCCCCTGTATGTAATGTTAATGAACGGCCTGGCAGTAATTCCATACAGGAGACAGTGAGTCAACCCTCCATATGGCCCCCTGTATGTAATGTTAATGAAGGGCCTGGCAGTAATACCATACTGGAGACAGTGAGTCAACCCTCCGTATGGCCCCCTGTATGTAATGTTAATGAAGGGCAGTAATACCATACAGGAGACAGTGAGTCAACCCTCCGTATGGCCCCCTGTATGTAATGTTAATGAACGGCCTGGCAGTAATACCATACAGGAGACAGTGAGTCAACCCTCCGTATGGCCCCCTGTATGTAATGTTAATGAAGGGCAGTAATACCATACTGGAGACAGTGAGTCAACCCTCCGTATGGCCCCCTGTATGTAATGTTAATGAAGGGCAGTAATACCATACAGGAGACAGTGAGTCAACCCTCCATATGGCCCCCTGTATGTAATGTTAATGAAGGGCAGTAATACCGTACAGGAGACGACAGTTCATTACTTAAGTAGCCAATTTATGCACTTTGCTTTTTTTGTGAATGAATTATCTACAGTCAGATTAAATCCTGATGCATGTTTAGATCACATAGGGTTCTGCATCAGGACCAGCTGCAGGGAGCAGGTGCATTAATACATTGAGAAAGTGAGGATTCATTACTGTATTGACGTCAGGGAATATATCCATTCAAATTACAAAGGCATATATGTGTGCATCATCAAGTGCAGTACTCTGATAGATTGCACCAGGTAATTACTATGCATACCACAAACATCTCCGCCTAACTACTGCCGGCGACCATCAATTTCAGAAACCCTTAAAGTGTTTTTGGATCCAGGCATGCCAACGTTGTAAACATCGAATACATTATGTCAGGGAATCTCTGTCTAGGTTTCTACTTGATCTAAAGCTATGGAGGTAAGAAGCACCCGATGTCTTTGACATATGGACATTAACGTCTCGGGAAGATCTGTAATAGCTTCACTTAATTGGCCTTTAAGGCCGGGCACCAATTAATAATCAATGGTGTCAGGGGAGGCCGGACTCTCTGTGTTTAAACCAATACGTGAATGCATTATATTCATATTTATTCTAAGTAAAGTCTTCATTGTAATTGGCATGTTATTAGAGCGAAGGCTTTTAGTCTGTATCAAAGTCATTGAATTAAAAAGGGAGATATAGATCTGTCCGGGAGAAACAAACAAGGCCAGTGTAATATGACAGAAACAATGAACAACTCTGGTTAAGAGCCTCATTATTCCTGCTCTTCTATGAGAGGGGGGAAAACAGCCTGCTCAGCTCAGGACTATATGCCTGTGTAGGCCAGTGTGTACCGCCTCATAGCTGACACTACAGAACCACCTCATCAATCTGCTCTCTTCAGCCGCCTGCTTGGCTAATCTCACTGTCTGGCAGTGACGGGGAGGTTCCTGTACGACTGGAACAATATACAGAAACTATCTTACATCAATATACAGAGGAACTCACTCTCCTCAATAACCAGAGGAAACAGCTCACCTCTCTTCCCTCTGCTGTAGTCAAGTCAGTAATCCTGAGCTCATTACTGATCTACCAGAGGAATTTATAGCATTAGTAATGATAATACACAGGTCTTGTGATAGAGCAGAGAGAAGGTCTCCAAGCTAACTATAAAGATACAACATGTGAACCAAAAGTATGTGGACACCCGCTCGTCGAACATCTCATTCCAAAATCATGGGCATTAATATGGAGTTGGTCCCAGCCCCTTTGCAGCCTTAACAGCCTCCACTCTTCTGGGAAGGCTTTCCACTAGATGTTGGAACATTGCTGCTATAACAGCCTCCACTCTTCTGGGAAGGCTTTCCACTAGATGTTGGAACATTGCTGCTATAACAGCCTCCACTCTTCTGGGAAGGCTTTCCACTAGATGTTGGAACATTGCTGCTATAACAGCCTCCACTCTTCTGGGAAGGCTTTCCACTAGATGTTGGAACATTGCTGCTATAACAGCCTCCACTCTTCTGGGAAGGCTTTCCACTAGATGTTGGAACATTGCTACGGGGACTTGAGTCTATTCAGCTACAAGAGCATTAGTGAGGTCTGGCACTGATGTTAGGCGATTAGGCCTGAGTCGCAGTCGGCGTTCCAATTCATTCCAAAGGTGTTTGATTGGGGTTGAGGTCGGAGCTCTGTGCAGGATGGTCAAGTTCTTCCACACTGATCTTGACAAGCCATGTCTGTATGGACCTGGCTTTGTGCACATGCTCATGCTGAAATAGGAGAGGGCCTTCCCCAAATGGTTGCCTTAAAGGTGGAAACACAGAATCGTCTAGAATGTCATTCTATGCTGTAGCGTGAAGATTTCCCTTCACTGGAACTAAGGGGCCCGAACCATGAAAAACAGCCCCAGACCAAAGCTGGCACGATGCATTGGGGCAAGTATCGTTCTCCTGGCATCCACCATTCTACTGGGGAAACAGTAGAACAAGTCTCCAGACTGGGGAAACAGCTGAATGAGTCTCCAGACTGGGGAAACAGCTGAATGAGTCTCCAGACTGGGGAAACAGCTGAATGAGTCTCCAGACTGGGGAAACAGTAGAATGAGTCTACAGACTGAGGAAACAGTAGACTGAGTCTCCAGACTGGGGAAACAGCTGAATGAGTCTCCAGACTGGGGAAACAGTAGAACAAGTCTCCAGACTGGGGAAACAGCTGAATGAGTCTCCAGACTGGGGAAACAGTAAAATGAGTCTCCAGACTGGGGAAACAGTAGAATGAGTGTCCAGACTGGGGAAACAGCTGAATGAGTCTCCAGACTGGGGGAACAGCTGAATGAGTCTCCAGACTGGGGAAACAGTAGAATGAGTCTCCAGACTGGGGAAACAGTAAAATGAGTCTCCAGACTGGGGAAACAGCTGAATGAGTCTCCAGACTGGGGAAACAGCTGAATGAGTCTCCAGACTGGGGAAACAGTAGACTGAGTCTCCAGACTGGGGAAACAGTACAATGAGTCTCCAGACTGGGGAAACAGCTGAATGAGTCTCCAGACTGGGGAAACAGTAGACTGAGTCTCCAGACTGGGGAAACAGCTGAATGAGTCTCCAGACTGGGGAAACAGTAGAATGAGTCTCCAGACTGGGGGAACAGTAAAATGAGTCTCCAGACTGGGGAAACAGCTGAATGAGTCTCCAGACTGGGGAAACAGTAGAATGAGTCTCAAGACTGGGGAAACAGTAGACTGAGTCTCCAGACTGGGGAAACAGTAGAATGAGTCTCCAGACTGGGGAAACAGTAAAATGAGACTCCAGACTGGGGAAACAGCTGAATGAGTCTCCAGACTGGGGAAACAGCTGAATGAGTCTCCAGACTGGGGAAACAGCTGAATGAGTCTCCAGACTGGGGAAACAGTAGAATGAGTCTCCAGACTGGGGAAACAGCTGAATGAGTCTCCAGTCAGTTTCTCCGGTAAAAAAATTAAAGTGGGATAGATATCGGCGAGGTCTCGCAGGCCGTGGTGATTTATACATTCTCAGAGAGGCTGGTTTGAAAGAGAGGAGGAGGAGGAGAGGCAGAGAAAGGAGGCCCTGGTGATTTATACATTCTCAGAGAGGCTGGTTTGAAAGAGAGGAGGAGAGGAGGGGCAGAGAAAGGAGGCCGGGAGATTTATCATCTCAGTTGACTTTTTCCAAGCGGCTTGGCTCTCCAGAAATAACAACACAGGTATTTAACCTGCTCCCTGTCAGCCCTGCATGGAAAACTGGTCTCCTTCATCAGGGAGGAAGTGCACATTTCGCTAAATGACCAAACTATCTTGACTATTTTTCATTCTCATATGTAAGTTGGTAACCTTCCAAAGAGAGTGACTGATGAGCTGAGTTCATTTCAAGGTTAGACGTTAAGACTTGCAGTAGAGAAACCAAAACTCCATCAAAACCGCAAGAGCCCCTTCACACTTCACTGTGCTTTGACAAAGATATCGACATTTCGCAGGTCAAACACTTAAAAGAGGGACTCCCATCTAATGGATCTGTTACAATATGTTGAGAAGGAAGAGGACCTCCCATCTAATGGATCTGTTACAATATGTTGAGAATGAAGAGGACCTCCCGTCTAATGGATCTGTTACAATATGTTGAGAAGGAAGAGGACCTCCCATCTAATGGATCTGTTACAATATGTTGAGAATGAAGAGGACCTCCCATCTAACGAATCTGTTACAATATGTTGAGAAGGAAGAGGACCTCCCATCTAATGGATCTGTTAAAATATGTTGAGAAGGAAGAGGACCTCCCATCTAACGGATCTGTTACAATATGTTGAGAATGAAGAGGACCTCCCATCTAACGAATCTGTTACAATATGTTGAGAATTAAGAGGACCTCCCATCTAACGGATCTGTTACAATATGTTGAGAATGAAGAGGACCTCCCATCTAACGGATCTGTTACAATATGTTGAGAATGAAGAGGACCTCCCATCTAACGGATCTGTTACAATATGTTGAGAATGAAGAGGACCTCCCATCTAACGAATCTGTTACAGTATGTTTAGGACAAGCTCTAAAGACAACACTAGATTAAATATGTTGAGAAGGAAGAGGACCTCCCATCTAACGGATCTGTTACAATATGTTTAGGACAAGCTCTAAAGACAACACTAGATTAAATATGTTGAGAAGGAAGAGGACCTCCCCATCTAATGGATCTGTTACAATATGTTGAGAAGGAAGAGGACCTCCCATCTAACGAATCTGTTACAGTATGTTTAGGACAAGCTCTAAAGACAACACTAGATTAAATATGTTGAGAAGGAAGAGGACCTCCCATCTAACGGATCTGTTACAATATGTTTAGGACAAGCTCTAAAGACAACACTAGATTAAATATGTTGAGAAGGAAGAGGACCTCCCCATCTAATGGATCTGTTACAATATGTTGAGAAGGAAGAGGACCTCCCATCTAATGGATCTGTTACAATATGTTGAGAAAGAAGAGGACCTCCCATCTAACGAATCTGTTACAATATGTTTAGGACAAGCTCTAAAGACAACACTAGATTAAATATGTTGAGAAGGAAGAGGACCTCCCATCTAACGGATCTGTTACAATATGTTGAGAATGAAGAGGACCTCCCATCTAACGAATCTGTTACAATATGTTTAGGACAAGCTCTAAAGACAACACTAGATTAAACTTCTCCTTGATAACAGTGTGTGGTAATGCCAGAGATGGAGCTAGATGTGTCTTCTATACTGTCGATGTGCAGCCCTATTGAATCAGAGCATATAGCCAACAGCTGTTCTGTCAACCTGAGATGGACATTGTTTATTCAACAACTGAACTGAATGACAGGTGGTTTAAAGTGATCGGTTACATAACATAATATTACATTGCATCATCAGTTGTTCATCCTTCATGAGACAAAGAATAAATCATATTATCTGTCTAACTTGGCATTAACCAGTCTGCATCCCAAATGGTACGTTATTAATACATAGTCCACTAGTTCTGACCGGGGTTTTGGATAGTCCACTAGTTCTGACTGGGGCACTGGATAGTCCACTAGTTCTGACCGGGGCTCTGGATAGTCCACTAGTTCTGACCGGGGTTTTGGATAGTCCACTAGTTCTGACCGGGGTTCTGGATAGTCCACTAGTTCTGACCGGGGCTCTGGATAGTCCACTAGTTCTGACCGGGGCTCTGGATAGTCCACTAGTTCTGACCGGGGCTCTGGATAGTCCACTAGTTCTGACCGGGGCTCTGGATAGTCCACTAGTTCTGACTGCGGTTCTGTATAGTCCACTAGTTCTGAACAGGGCTCTGGATAGTCCACTAGTTCTGACCAGGGCTCTGGATAGTCCACTAGTTCTGACCAGGGCTATGTCAAGGGTGTGTTCCTGTTTAGAAATGATATGTCCAGCGTGAGTTCCTGTTTAGAGATGATTTGTCAGGGTGTGTTCTCTATGGAGTGGCATCCAACTGGTAATGCAATTATACGCCATTTTGTCATTGTTTTATAACAACTTGTTAATTTACTCGACATATGTTTCCTTTACTACAGTTGATCAAACTGAGGTACTGTATGCTAGAAAGACACGTCAGACTTTCCTGTCTGTAATAACAATAGACTGTCCTTATAATTAGTTTTAAAGTTTCTTCCCTGAGCAGGAAGAGACAGACATGTTGCCAGTGGAAAATATAAAATGTCTGCAAATCTTTCAGCACGTTTAGAGGAGATGTTCCAGACAGAAAGTGTTGGACTTCTCTCCCTGAGAGTGGCTGTTGATGTAGTGCTCAGTAAGGACATGAATCTAGCAGACCACACCCAGGAGAGCACATTTCAACCCTGTACATTAGATATCTTCTTTGCAGACGTTGAATAACTAAAGACATGACATGATAGAACAGGCTACTAAGATTTATATTGAAACCTTAGGATGACCCATAACTGCAAGTACACTCAGTCATTAACTCCTGACTTCCACAGTTCTACCCCCCACTGAGAGAACAGTTAACTCAGTCTTTACCTCCTGACTTCCACAGTTCTACCCCCCACTGAGAGAACAGTTAACTCAGTCTTTACCTCCTGACTTCCACAGTTCTATCCCCACAGAGAGAACAGTTAACTCAGTCTTTACCTCCTGACTTCCACAGTTCTACCCCCTACTGAGAGAACAGTTAACTCAGTCTTTACCCCCTGACTTCCACAGTTCTATCCCCTACTGAGAGAACAGTTAACTTTACATCCTGACTTCCACAGTTCTATCCCCTACTGAGAGAACAGTTAACTTTACCTCCTGACTTCCACAGTTCTACCCCCCACTGAGAGAACAGTTAACTCAGTCTTTACCTCCTGACTTCCACAGTTCTACCCACACTGAGAGAACAGTTAACTCAGTCTTTACCTCCTGACTTCCACAGTTCTATCCCCACAGAGAGAACAGTTAACTCAGTCTTTACCCCCTGACTTCCACAGTTCTATCCCCTACTGAGAGAACAGTTAACTCAATCTTTATGTGCTATCCCCACAGAGAGAACAGGATCCCTCTGTCTATATGTTCTACCCCCACAGAGAGACCAGGATCCCTCTGTCTATATGTTCTACCCCCACAGAGAGACCAGGATCCCTCTGTCTATATGTTCTATCCCCACAGAGAGAACAGGATCCCTCTGTCTATATGTTCTATCCCCACAGAGAGACCAGGATCCCTCTGTCTATATGTGCTATCCCCACAGAGAGACCAGGATCCCTCTGTCTATATGTGCTATCCCCACAGAGAGACCAGGATCCCTCTATCTATATGTTCTATCCCCACAGAGAGACCAGGATCCCTCTGTCTATATGTTCTATCCCCACAGAGAGACCAGGATCCCTCTGTCTATATGTTCTATCCCCACAGAGAGACCAGGATCCCTCTGTCTATATGTTCTATCCCCACTGAGAGACCAGGATCCCCCTGTCTATATGTTCTATCCCCACAGAGAGACCAGGATCCCTCTGTCTATATGTTCTATCCCCACAGAGAGACCAGGATCCCTCTGTCTATATGTACTATCCCCACAGAGAGACCAGGATCCCTCTGTCTATATGTTCTACCCCCACAGAGAGACCAGGATCCCTCTGTCTATATGTTCTATCCCCACTGAGAGACCAGGATCCCTCTGTCTATATGTTCTATCCCCACTGAGAGACCAGGATCCCTCTGTCTATATGTTCTATCCCCACTGAGAGACCAGGATCCCTCTGTCTATATGTTCTACCCCCACAGAGAGACCAGGATCCCTCTGTCTATATGTTCTACCCCCACAGAGAGACCAGGATCCCTCTGTCTATATGTTCTACCCCCACAGAGAGACCAGGATCCCTCTGTCTATATGTACTTTGTAAAGTGCAGCGAATGCATTTGAACACCAGGTCAAATCATATTTATAAATGTGTTATACACTTGCAGTATGTAGGTCACCACATGCACTGTGTCTGATGTTTAAATATGCTGGCACTTCCATTCCTCTGTCTCAATGACAAAAAGCCTTTTAACGAAGAGCAAATGTCTGCAATCGCTCCCTCACATTGGAGTTAGGAATCAGCACAATGCTGAACAGTGGAGTCTCTGTGGAGTTAACATTATGCCACCTATCGACTGGCCACCGACTGGCCAATGACTGGCCACTGACTGGCCACCAACTGGCCAATGATTGGCCACTGACTGGCCACCGACTGGCCAATGCCCTTCTCCTTGACACTGGACGTCTACTCACAAGGGAAAAAAAATAAAACTTCAGCAGTGTCCTGTGTAATTAGCAGACAGATCTTTGGTTGGCAAAGACAAAGTTTGAGTGAACCTTCAGTGAGAGGGGAAAAGGGGACACAGTCACCATATGTTCAGGGTGACCCTCATTATTCTCAATGAGAGAGCAGTCATCCATGGAATGGTCTCGCTGATAACAGCCCATAACACCTTCTCTGGAACGGAGCAACCCTCCGGTGGGAGGCGTGGGTCGCTGGGTCCTGGACGCTGTACAGGAGGAGTCAGTAGGAGCGGGGCACAGCCTCCTCGCAGGACGTCGTAGCACGATGGATGTCTTGATGGAGAATAATGGGGTCACATTGAGACTACGATGTAAAGGCATAACCTTTATGCCTACTAGTTAATGATATTAGGAATCTGGCAGAGCAATTCTTCTTTTCCATGGGATGTATAACAAGAACAATATTTGGCCAGGGGAACTCATATGGGCCTCTTAGTTTCCTCGTCTAGTGAGTTAGTGTGATGCTGCCGCTGATCTGCAAGGTGACCGCAAGGAAGAGAGAGAGTTTAGGAGTCTGGACGGAGTGAAAGAGATGGGAGAGTCTTATTATAGACCATGTTAGAAGCAGAGCTACCAAACCATGTCAGAATAAGGTCTTTCCCTTCTAATATCATTATCAACAACACTGATATGTACAGGTTATTTCAAAGCTGTTGGCGATAATGTACACTTCATGAAAAATAGGTACATTTCTTTCATTAAATTGGAAAGCATTTCAATAGCTTTAGTGTGCACTATAACGTCTACAAAAGTCTTGACTTTGTAACTAATTTAATCTTCAGAAGTCTTGACTTTATATTAGTTACTATATTCAGAAGTCTTGACTTTATATTAGTTACTATATTCAGAAGTCTTGACTTTGTAACTAATTTAATCTTCAGAAGTCTTGACTTTAAATTAGTTACTATATTCAGAAGTCTTGACTTTATATTAGTTACTATATTCAGAAGTCTTGACTTTATATTAGTTACTATATTCAGACGTCTTGACTTTATATTAGTTACTATATTCAGAAGTCTTGACTTTATATTAGTTACTATATTCAGAATTCTTGACTTTATATTAGTTACTATATTCAGAAGTCTTGACTTTATATTAGTTACTATATTCAGAAGTCTTGACTTTATATTAGTTACTATATTCAGAAGTCTTGACTTTATATTAGTTACTATATTCAGAAGTCTTCTCTTCAAATGAGTTACTGATTGTGGACTACAGGAAAAGTAGGACCGAGCACGCCCCCATTCTCATTGAAGGGGCTGCAGTGGAGCAGGTTGAGAGCTTCAAGTTCCTTTGTGTCCACATCACCAACAAACTAACATGGTCCAAGCACACCAAGACAGTCATGAAGAGGGCACAACAAAACCTACTCCCCCTCAGGAGACTAAAAAGATTTGCCATGGGTCCTGAGATCCTCAAAAGGATCTACAGCTGCACCATCGAGAGCATCGAGAGCATGGTGGGGGCGGCAGGGTAGCCTAGTGGTTAGAGCGTTGGACTAGTAACCGGAAGGTTGCAAGTTCAAATCCCCGAGCTGACAAGGTACAAATCTGTCGTTCTGCCCCTGAACACGCAGTTAACCCACTGTTCCTAGGCCGTCATTGAAAATAAGAATTTGTTCTTAACTGACTTGCCTAGTTAAATAAAGGTAAAATAAAAAAATAAAATGGTTGCCTCATTGCCTGGTATGACAACTGCTCAGCCGCCGACCGCAAGGCACTACAGAGGGTAGTGCAAACGGCCCAGTACATCACTGGGGCCATCCAGGACCAGGAGCTCCCTGCCATCCAGGACCAGGCGGTGTCAGAGGAAAACCCTAAAAATGTAAACATGCATAGTCACTTTAATAACTC
>NC_092149.1:820000-985000 GCF_045791955.1 Oncorhynchus clarkii lewisi
CCACCACCACCACCTCACCACCACCTCTCCACCACCACCTCTCCACCACCATCTCACCACCATCTCTCCACCACCTCTCCACCACCACCACCTCTCCACCACCACCACCTCCACCTCTCCACCACCACCTCTCCACCACCACCACCTCTCCACCACCACCTCTCCACCACCACCACCTCTCCACCACCACCTCCTCTCCACCATCTCCTCACCACCACCTCTCCACCACCACCACCACCTCTCCACCACCTCCTCTCCACCACCACCTCCTCTCCACCACCACCACCTCTCCACCACCACCACCACCTCTCCACCACCACCTCTCCACCACCACCACCTCACCACCACCACCACCTCTCCACCAGCTCTCCACCACCACCACCTCTCCAACACCACCACCTCTCCACCACCTCTCCACCACCACCTCTCCACCACCACCACCTCTCCACCACCACCACCTCTACACCACCACCTCTCCACCACCACCACCACCTCTCCACCACCACCACCACCTCTCCACCACCTCACCACCTCTCCACCACCTCACCACCTCTCCACCACCTCCTCACCACCACCACCACCTCTCCACCACCACCACCACCACCACCTCTCCACCAGCTCTCCACCACCACCACCTCTCCACCACCTCACCACCTCTCCACCACCACCTCCTCTCCACCACCACCACCTCTCCACCACCACCTCCTCTCCACCACCACCACCACCTCTCCACCATCTCCTCACCACCACCTCTCCACCACCACCACCACCTCTCCACCACCTACTCTCCACCACCACCTCCTCTCCACCACCACCACCTCTCCACCACCACCACCACCTCTCCACCACCACCTCTCCACCACCACCACCTCACCACCACCACCACCTCTCCACCAGCTCTCCACCACCACCACCTCTCCACCACCACCACCTCTACACCACCACCTCTCCACCACCACCACCACCTCTCCACCACCACCACCACCTCACCACCACCACCACCACCACCACCACCTCTCCACCACCACCACCACCTCTCCACCACCTCACCACCTCTCCACCACCTCCTCACCACCACCACCACCTCTCCACCACCACCACCACCACCACCTCTCCACCAGCTCTCCACCACCACCACCTCTCCACCACCTCACCACCTCTCCACCACCACCTCCTCTCCACCACCACCACCTCTCCACCACCACCTCCTCTCCACCACCACCACCACCTCTCCACCATCTCCTCACCACCACCTCTCCACCACCACCACCACCTCTCCACCACCTCCTCTCCACCACCACCTCCTCTCCACCACCACCACCTCTCCACCACCACCACCACCTCTCCACCACCACCTCTCCACCACCACCACCTCACCACCACCACCACCTCTCCACCAGCTCTCCACCACCACCACCTCTCCACCACCACCACCTCTACACCACCACCTCTCCACCACCACCACCACCTCTCCACCACCACCACCACCTCACCACCACCACCACCACCACCACCACCTCTCCACCACCACCACCACCTCTCCACCACCTCACCACCTCTCCACCACCTCCTCACCACCACCACCACCTCTCCACCACCACCACCACCACCACCTCTCCACCAGCTCTCCACCACCACCACCTCTCCACCACCTCACCACCTCTCCACCACCACCTCCTCTCCACCACCACCACCTCTCCACCACCACCTCCTCTCCACCACCACCACCACCTCTCCACCATCTCCTCACCACCACCTCTCCACCACCACCACCACCTCTCCACCACCTCCTCTCCACCACCACCTCCTCTCCACCACCACCACCTCTCCACCACCACCACCACCTCTCCACCACCACCTCTCCACCACCACCTCCTCTCCACCACCACCACCTCTCCACCACCACCACCTCCTCTCCACCACCACCACCACCTCTCCACCACCACCACCACCTCTCCACCACCTCCTCTCCACCACCACCACCTCTCCACCACCACCACCACCTCTCCACCACCACCTCTCCACCACCACCACCACCTCTCCACCACCACCACCTCACCACCACCACCACCTCTCCACCAACTCTCCACCACCACCAGCTCTCCACCACCACCACCTCACCACCACCACCTCTACACCACCTCTCCACCACCACCACCTCTCCACCACCACCACCTCCACCTCTCCACCACCACCTCTCCACCACCACCACCTCTCCACCACCACCACCACCACCTCTCCACCACCTCTCCACCACCACCACCTCACCACCACCTCTCCACCACCACCACCACCTCTCTACCACCACCACCACCTCACCACCACCTCTCCACCACCACCTCTCCACCACCATCTCACCACCATCTCTCCACCACCTCTCCACCACCACCACCTCTCCACCACCACCACCTCCACCTCTCCACCACCACCTCTCCACCACCACCACCTCTCCACCACCACCTCTCCACCACCACCACCTCTCCACCACCACCACCTCTCCACCATCTCCTCACCACCACCTCTCCACCACCACCACCACCTCTCCACCACCTCCTCTCCACCACCACCTCCTCTCCACCACCACCACCTCTCCACCACCACCACCACCTCTCCACCACCACCTCTCCACCACCACCACCTCACCACCACCACCACCTCTCCACCAGCTCTCCACCACCACCACCTCTCCAACACCACCACCTCTCCACCACCTCTCCACCACCACCTCTCCACCACCACCACCTCTCCACCACCACCACCTCTACACCACCACCTCTCCACCACCACCACCACCTCTCCACCACCACCACCACCTCTCCACCACCTCACCACCTCTCCACCACCTCACCACCTCTCCACCACCTCCTCACCACCACCACCACCTCTCCACCACCACCACCACCACCACCTCTCCACCAGCTCTCCACCACCACCACCTCTCCACCACCTCACCACCTCTCCACCACCACCTCCTCTCCACCACCACCACCTCTCCACCACCACCTCCTCTCCACCACCACCACCACCTCTCCACCATCTCCTCACCACCACCTCTCCACCACCACCACCACCTCTCCACCACCTCCTCTCCACCACCACCTCCTCTCCACCACCACCACCTCTCCACCACCTCACCACCTCTCCACCACCACCTCCTCTCCACCACCACCACCTCTCCACCACCACCTCCTCTCCACCACCACCACCACCTCTCCACCATCTCCTCACCACCACCTCTCCACCACCACCACCACCTCTCCACCACCTCCTCTCCACCACCACCTCCTCTCCACCACCACCACCTCTCCACCACCACCACCACCTCTCCACCACCACCTCTCCACCACCACCACCTCACCACCACCACCACCTCTCCACCAGCTCTCCACCACCACCACCTCTCCAACACCACCACCTCTCCACCACCTCTCCACCACCACCTCTCTCCACCACCACCACCTCTCCACCACCACCACCTCTACACCACCACCTCTCCACCACCACCACCACCTCTCCACCACCACCACCTCTCCACCACCACCACCACCTCTCCACCACCTCACCACCTCTCCACCACCTCACCACCTCTCCACCACCTCCTCACCACCACCACCACCTCTCCACCACCACCACCACCACCACCTCTCCACCAGCTCTCCACCACCACCACCTCTCCACCACCTCACCACCTCTCCACCACCACCTCCTCTCCACCACCACCACCTCTCCACCACCACCTCCTCTCCACCACCACCACCACCTCTCCACCATCTCCTCACCACCACCTCTCCACCACCACCACCACCTCTCCACCACCTCCTCTCCACCACCACCTCCTCTCCACCACCACCACCTCTCCACCACCTCACCACCTCTCCACCACCACCTCCTCTCCACCACCACCACCTCTCCACCACCACCTCCTCTCCACCACCACCACCACCTCTCCACCATCTCCTCACCACCACCTCTCCACCACCACCACCACCTCTCCACCACCTCCTCTCCACCACCACCTCCTCTCCACCACCACCACCTCTCCACCACCACCACCACCTCTCCACCACCACCTCTCCACCACCACCACCTCACCACCACCACCACCTCTCCACCAGCTCTCCACCACCACCACCTCTCCAACACCACCACCTCTCCACCACCTCACCACCTCTCCACCACCACCTCCTCTCCACCACCTCACCACCTCTCCACCACCACCTCCACACCACCACCACCACCTCTCCACCACCACCACCACCACCACCTCTCCACCAGCTCTCCACCACCACCACCTCTCCACCACCTCACCACCTCTCCACCACCCCCTCCTCTCCACCACCACCACCTCTCCACCACCACCTCCTCTCCACCACCACCACCACCTCTCCACCATCTCCTCACCACCACCTCTCCACCACCACCACCACCTCTCCACCACCTCACCACCACCACCACCTCTCCAACACCACCACCTCTCCACCACCTCACCACCTCTCCACCACCACCTCCTCTCCACCACCACCACCTCTCCACCACCACCTCCTCTCCACCACCACCACCACCTCTCCACCATCTCCTCACCACCACCTCTCCACCACCACCACCACCTCTCCACCACCTCCTCTCCACCACCACCTCCTCTCCACCACCACCACCTCTCCACCACCACCACCACCTCTCCACCACCACCTCTCCACCACCACCACCTCACCACCACCACCACCTCTCCACCAGCTCTCCACCACCACCACCTCTCCAACACCACCACCTCTCCACCACCTCTCCACCACCACCTCTCTCCACCACCACCACCTCTCCACCACCACCACCTCTACACCACCACCTCTCCACCACCACCACCACCTCTCCACCACCACCACCTCTCCACCTCCACCACCACCTCTCCTCCACCTCACCACCTCTCCACCACCTCACCACCTCTCCACCACCTCCTCCCCACCACCACCACCTCTCCACCACCACCACCACCACCACCTCTCCACCAGCTCTCCACCACCACCACCTCTCCACCACCTCACCACCTCTCCACCACCACCTCCTCTCCACCACCACCACCTCTCCACCACCACCTCCTCTCCACCACCACCACCACCTCTCCACCATCTCCTCACCACCACCTCTCCACCACCACCACCACCTCTCCACCACCTCCTCTCCACCACCACCTCCTCTCCACCACCACCACCTCTCCACCACCTCACCACCTCTCCACCACCACCTCCTCTCCACCACCACCACCTCTCCACCACCACCTCCTCTCCACCACCACCACCACCTCTCCACCATCTCCTCACCACCACCTCTCCACCACCACCACCACCTCTCCACCACCTCCTCTCCACCACCACCTCCTCTCCACCACCACCACCTCTCCACCACCACCACCACCTCTCCACCACCACCTCTCCACCACCACCACCTCACCACCACCACCACCTCTCCACCAGCTCTCCACCACCACCACCTCTCCAACACCACCACCTCTCCACCACCTCTCCACCACCACCTCTCTCCACCACCACCACCTCTCCACCACCACCACCTCTACACCACCACCTCTCCACCACCACCACCACCTCTCCACCACCACCACCTCTCCACCACCACCACCACCTCTCCACCACCTCACCACCTCTCCACCACCTCACCACCTCTCCACCACCTCCTCACCACCACCACCACCTCTCCACCACCACCACCACCACCACCTCTCCACCAGCTCTCCACCACCACCACCTCTCCACCACCTCACCACCTCTCCACCACCACCTCCTCTCCACCACCACCACCTCTCCACCACCACCTCCTCTCCACCACCACCACCACCTCTCCACCATCTCCTCACCACCACCTCTCCACCACCACCACCACCTCTCCACCACCTCCTCTCCACCACCACCTCCTCTCCACCACCACCACCTCTCCACCACCTCACCACCTCTCCACCACCACCTCCTCTCCACCACCACCACCTCTCCACCACCACCTCCTCTCCACCACCACCACCACCTCTCCACCATCTCCTCACCACCACCTCTCCACCACCACCACCACCTCTCCACCACCTCCTCTCCACCACCACCTCCTCTCCACCACCACCACCTCTCCACCACCACCACCACCTCTCCACCACCACCTCTCCACCACCACCACCTCACCACCACCACCACCTCTCCACCAGCTCTCCACCACCACCACCTCTCCAACACCACCACCTCTCCACCACCTCTCCACCACCACCTCTCTCCACCACCACCACCTCTCCACCACCACCACCTCTACACCACCACCACACCACCACCACCACCACCACTCCACCACCACCACCTCACCACCACCACCACCTCTCCACCAACTCTCCACCACCACCAGCTCTCCACCACCACCACCTCACCACCACCACCTCTACACCACCACCACCACCTCTCCACCACCACCACCTCACCACCACCACCACCTCTCCACCAGCTCTCCACCACCACCACCTCTCCAACACCACCACCTCTCCACCACCTCTCCACCACCACCTCTCCACCACCACCACCTCTCCACCACCACCACCTCTACACCACCACCTCTCCACCACCACCACCACCTCTCCACCACCACCACCTCACCACCACCACCACCTCTCCACCAACTCTCCACCACCACCAGCTCTCCACCACCACCTCTCCACCACCACCACCTCTCCACCACCACCACCTCTCCACCACCACCACCTCTCCACCACCACCACCTCTCCACCTCCTCTCCACCACCATCACCACCTCTCCACCACCACCACCTCCTCTCCACCACCACCACCACCTCTCCACCTCCACCACCACCTCTCCACCACCACCACCACCTCTCCACCACCACCACCTCACCACCACCTCTCCACCACTACCACCACCTCTCTACCACCACCACCACCTCACCACCACCTCTCCACCACCACCTCTCCACCACCACCTCTCCACCACCACCTCTCCACCTCTCCTCCACCACCTCCACCACCACCACCTCTCCACCACCTCACCTCCACCACCACCTCTCCACCACCTCACCACCTCTCCACCACCATCTCTCCACCACCACCACCTCTCCATCACCACCACCACCACCTCTCCACCACCACCACCACCTCTCCACCACCACCACCTCTCCACCACCACCACCACCACCTCTCCACCACCACCACCACCTCTCCACCACCACCACCTCTCCACCTCCTCACCACCACCTCTCCACCACCACCACCACCTCTCCACCACCACCACCACCTCTCCACCAGCTCTCCACCACCACCTCTCCACCACCACCACCTCTCCACCACCTCCTCTCCACCACCACCTCCTCTCCACCACCACCACCTCTCCACCACCACCACCACCTCTCCACCACCACAACCACCACCTCCTCTCCACCACTTCCTCTCCACCACCACCACCACCACCTCTCCACCACCTCCTCTCCACCACCACCACCTCTCCACCACCACCTCCTCTCCACCACCACCACCTCTCCACCACCACCACCACCTCTCCACCACCTCCTCACCACCACCTCTCCACCACCACCATCACCTCTCCACCACCACCACCTCTCCACCACCACCACCACCTCTCCACCACCACCACCACCTCTCCACCACCACCACCACCACCTCTCCACCACCTCTCCACCACCTCTCCACCACCACCTCTCCACCACCACCACCACCACCACCACACCACCACCACCACCACCTCTCCACCACCACCACCACCTCTCCACCACCTCCTCTCCACCACCACCACCTCTCCACCACCACCACCACCACCTCTCCTCCACCACCTCCACCACCACCACCTCTCCACCACCTCACCTCCACCACCACCTCTCCACCACCTCACCACCTCTCCACCACCATCTCTCCACCACCACCACCTCTCCATCACCACCACCACCACCTCTCCACCACCACCACCACCTCTCCACCACCACCACCTCTCCACCACCACCACCACCTCTCCACCACCACCACCACCTCTCCACCACCACCACCACCTCTCCACCACCTCACCACCTCTCCACCACCTCACCACCTCTCCACCACCTCCTCACCACCACCACCACCTCTCCACCACCTCACCACCTCTCCACCACCACCTCCTCTCCACCACCACCCCCTCTCCACCACCACCTCCTCTCCACCACCACCACCACCTCTCCACCATCTCCTCACCACCACCTCTCCACCACCACCACCACCTCTCCACCACCTCCTCTCCACCACCACCTCCTCTCCACCACCACCACCTCTCCACCACCACCACCACCTCTCCACCACCACCACCTCTACACCACCACCTCTCCACCACCACCACCACCTCACCACCACCACCACCACCACCACCACCTCTCCACCACCACCACCACCTCTCCACCACCTCACCACCTCTCCACCACCTCCTCACCACCACCACCACCTCTCCACCACCACCACCACCACCACCTCTCCACCAGCTCTCCACCACCACCACCTCTCCACCACCTCACCACCTCTCCACCACCACCTCCTCTCCACCACCACCACCTCTCCACCACCACCTCCTCTCCACCACCACCACCACCTCTCCACCATCTCCTCACCACCACCTCTCCACCACCACCACCACCTCTCCACCACCTCCTCTCCACCACCACCTCCTCTCCACCACCACCACCTCTCCACCACCACCACCACCTCTCCACCACCACCTCTCCACCACCACCACCTCACCACCACCACCACCTCTCCACCAGCTCTCCACCACCACCACCTCTCCACCACCACCACCTCTACACCACCACCTCTCCACCACCACCACCACCTCTCCACCACCACCACCACCACACCACCACCACCACCACCACCACCACCTCTCCACCACCACCACCACCTCTCCACCACCTCACCACCTCTCCACCACCTCCTCACCACCACCACCACCTCTCCACCACCACCACCACCACCACCTCTCCACCAGCTCTCCACCACCACCACCTCTCCACCACCTCACCACCTCTCCACCACCACCTCCTCTCCACCACCACCACCTCTCCACCACCACCTCCTCTCCACCACCACCACCACCTCTCCACCATCTCCTCACCACCACCTCTCCACCACCACCACCACCTCTCCACCACCTCCTCTCCACCACCACCTCCTCTCCACCACCACCACCTCTCCACCACCACCACCACCTCTCCACCACCTCCTCTCCACCACCACCTCCTCTCCACCACCACCACCTCTCCACCACCACCACCACCTCTCCACCACCACCACCACCTCTCCACCACCACCACCACCTCTCCACCACCTCCTCTCCACCACCACCACCTCTCCACCACCACCACCACCTCTCCACCACCACCTCTCCACCACCACCACCTCTCCACCACCATCACCTCTCCACCACCTCTCCACCACCACCACCACCTCTCCACCACCACCACCACCTCTCCACCACCACCACCACCTCTCCACCACCTCCTCTCCACCACCACCACCTCTCCACCACCACCACCACCTCTCCACCACCACCTCTCCACCACCACCACCTCTCCACCACCATCACCTCTCCACCACCTCTCCACCACCTCTCCACCACCACCACCACCACCTCCTCACCACCACCACCACCTCTCCACCACCACCACCACCACCACCTCTCCACCAGCTCTCCACCACCACCACCTCTCCACCACCTCACCACCTCTCCACCACCACCTCCTCTCCACCACCACCACCTCTCCACCACCACCTCCTCTCCACCACCACCACCACCTCTCCACCATCTCCTCACCACCACCTCTCCACCACCACCACCACCTCTCCACCACCTCCTCTCCACCACCACCTCCTCTCCACCACCACCACCTCTCCACCACCACCACCACCTCTCCACCACCACCTCTCCACCACCACCACCTCACCACCACCACCACCTCTCCACCAGCTCTCCACCACCACCACCTCTCCAACACCACCACCTCTCCACCACCTCTCCACCACCACCTCTCCACCACCACCACCTCTCCACCACCACCACCTCTACACCACCACCTCTCCACCACCACCACCACCTCTCCACCACCACCACCACCTCTCCACCACCTCACCACCTCTCCACCACCTCCTCACCACCACCACCACCTCTCCACCACCACCACCACCACCACCTCTCCACCAGCTCTCCACCACCACCACCTCTCCACCACCTCACCACCTCTCCACCACCACCTCCTCTCCACCACCACCACCTCTCCACCACCACCTCCTCTCCACCACCACCACCACCTCTCCACCATCTCCTCACCACCACCTCTCCACCACCACCACCACCTCTCCACCACCTCCTCTCCACCACCACCTCCTCTCCACCACCACCACCTCTCCACCACCACCACCACCTCTCCACCACCACCTCTCCACCACCACCACCTCACCACCACCACCACCTCTCCACCAGCTCTCCACCACCACCACCTCTCCACCACCACCCCCTCTCCACCACCTCTCCACCACCACCTCTCTCCACCACCACCACCTCTCCACCACCACCACCTCTACACCACCACCTCTCCACCACCACCACCACCTCTCCACCACCACCACCTCACCACCACCACCACCTCTCCACCAACTCTCCACCACCACCAGCTCTCCACCACCACCACCTCACCACCACCACCTCTACACCACCACCACCACCTCTCCACCACCACCTCTCCACCACCACCACCTCACCACCACCACCACCTCTCCACCAGCTCTCCACCACCACCACCTCTCCAACACCACCACCTCTCCACCACCTCTCCACCACCACCTCTCCACCACCACCACCTCTCCACCACCACCACCTCTACACCACCACCTCTCCACCACCACCACCACCTCTCCACCACCACCACCTCACCACCACCACCACCTCTCCACCAACTCTCCACCACCACCAGCTCTCCACCACCACCACCTCACCACCACCACCTCTACACCACCTCTCCACCACCACCACCTCTCCACCACCACCACCTCCACCACTCCACCACCACCTCTCCACCACCACCACCTCTCCACCACCACCACCTCTCCACCACCACCACCTCTCCACCACCACCACCTCTCCACCTCCTCTCCACCACCATCACCACCTCTCCACCACCACCACCTCCTCTCCACCACCACCACCACCTCTCCACCTCCACCACCACCTCTCCACCACCACCACCACCTCTCCACCACCACCACCTCTCCACCACCACCACCACCTCTCCACCACCACCACCACCTCTCCACCACCACCACCACCACCACCACCTCTCCACCACCTCTCCACCACCTCTCCACCACCACCACCACCACCACCTCTCCACCACCACCACCACCTCTCCACCACCACCACCACCTCTCCACCACCTCCTCTCCACCACCACCACCTCTCCACCACCACCACCACCACCTCTCCACCACCACCACCTCTCCACCTCCTCTCCACCACCATCACCACCTCTCCACCACCACCACCTCCTCTCCACCACCACCACCACCTCTCCACCTCCACCACCACCTCTCCACCACCACCACCACCTCTCCACCACCACCACCTCACCACCACCACTCCACCACTACCACCACCTCTCTACCACCACCACCACCTCTCCATCACCACCACCACCACCTCTCCACCACCACCACCACCTCTCCACCACCTCCACCTCTCCACCACCACCTCTCCACCACCACCACCTCTCCACCACCACCACCTCTCCACCACCACCACCTCTCCACCACCACCACCTCTCCACCTCCTCTCCACCACCATCACCACCTCTCCACCACCACCACCTCCTCTCCACCACCACCACCACCTCTCCACCTCCACCACCACCTCTCCACCACCACCACCACCTCTCCACCACCACCACCTCTCCACCACCACCACCACCTCTCCACCACCACCACCACCTCTCCACCACCACCACCACCACCACCACCTCTCCACCACCTCTCCACCACCTCTCCACCACCACCACCACCACCACCTCTCCACCACCACCACCACCTCTCCACCACCTCCTCTCCACCACCACCACCTCTACACCACCACCTCTCCACCACCACCACCACCTCTCCACCACCACCACCACCTCTCCACCACCTCACCACCTCTCCACCACCTCCTCACCACCACCACCACCTCTCCACCACCACCACCACCACCACCTCTCCACCAGCTCTCCACCACCACCACCTCTCCACCACCTCACCACCTCTCCACCACCACCTCCTCTCCACCACCACCACCTCTCCACCACCACCTCCTCTCTACCACCACCACCACCTCTCCACCATCTCCTCACCACCACCTCTCCACCACCACCACCACCTCTCCACCACCTCCTCTCCACCACCACCTCCTCTCCACCACCACCACCTCTCCACCACCACCACCACCTCTCCACCACCACCTCTCCACCACCACCACCTCACCACCACCACCACCTCTCCACCAGCTCTCCACCACCACCACCTCTCCAACACCACCACCTCTCCACCACCTCTCCACCACCACCTCTCTCCACCACCACCACCTCTCCACCACCACCACCTCTACACCACCACCTCTCCACCACCACCACCACCTCTCCACCACCACCACCTCACCACCACCACCACCTCTCCACCAACTCTCCACCACCACCAGCTCTCCACCACCACCACCTCACCACCACCACCTCTACACCACCACCACCACCTCTCCACCACCACCTCTCCACCACCACCACCTCACCACCACCACCACCTCTCCACCAGCTCTCCACCACCACCACCTCTCCAACACCACCACCACTCCACCACCTCTCCACCACCACCTCTCCACCACCACCACCTCTCCACCACCACCACCTCAACACCACCACCTCACCACCACCACCACCACCTCTCCACCACCACCACCTCACCACCACCACCACCTCTCCACCAACTCTCCACCACCACCAGCTCTCCACCACCACCACCTCACCACCACCACCTCTACACCACCTCTCCACCACCACCACCTCTCCACCACCACCACCACCACCTCTCCACCACCACCTCTCCACCACCACCACCTCTCCACCACCACCACCTCTCCACCACCACCACCTCTCCACCACCACCACCTCTCCACCTCCTCTCCACCACCATCACCACCTCTCCACCACCACCACCACCTCTCCACCACCACCACCACCTCTCCACCACCACCACCACCTCTCCACCACCACCACCACCTCTCCACCACCACCACCACCTCTCCACCACCACCACCACCTCTCCACCACCACCACCACCACCACCACCTCTCCACCACCTCTCCACCACCTCTCCACCACCACCACCACCACCACCTCTCCACCACCACCACCACCTCTCCACCACCACCACCACCTCTCCACCACCTCCTCTCCACCACCACCACCTCTCCACCACCACCACCACCACCTCTCCACCACCACCACCTCTCCACCTCCTCTCCACCACCATCACCACCTCTCCACCACCACCACCTCCTCTCCACCACCACCACCACCTCTCCACCTCCACCACCACCTCTCCACCACCACCACCACCTCTCCACCACCACCACCTCACCACCACCTCTCAACCACTACCACCACCTCTCTACCACCACCACCACCTCTCCATCACCACCACCACCACCTCTCCACCACCACCACCACCTCTCCACCACCTCCACCTCTCCACCACCACCTCTCCACCACCACCACCTCTCCACCACCACCACCTCTCCACCACCACCACCTCTCCACCACCACCACCTCTCCACCTCCTCTCCACCACCATCACCACCTCTCCACCACCACCACCTCCTCTCCACCACCACCACCACCTCTCCACCTCCACCACCACCTCTCCACCACCACCACCACCTCTCCACCACCACCACCTCTCCACCACCACCACCACCTCTCCACCACCACCACCACCTCTCCACCACCACCACCACCACCACCACCTCTCCACCACCTCTCCACCACCTCTCCACCACCACCACCACCACCACCTCTCCACCACCACCACCACCTCTCCACCACCACCACCACCTCTCCACCACCTCCTCTCCACCACCACCACCTCTCCACCACCACCACCACCACCTCTCCACCACCACCACCTCTCCACCTCCTCACCACCACCATCACCACCTCTCCACCACCACCACCTCCTCTCCAACACCACCACCACCTCTCCACCTCCACCACCACCTCTCCACCACCACCACCACCTCTCCACCACCACCACCTCACCACCACCTCTCCACCACTACCACCACCTCTCTACCACCACCACCACCTCTCCATCACCACCACCACCACCTCTCCACCACCACCACCACCTCTCCACCACCACCACCTCTCCACCACCACCACCACCACCTCTCCACCACCACCACCACCTCTCCACCACCACCACCTCTCCACCTCCTCACCACCACCTCTCCACCACCACCACCACCTCTCCACCACCACCACCACCTCTCCACCAGCTCTCCACCACCACCTCTCCACCACCACCACCACCTCTCCACCACCTCCTCTCCACCACCACCTCCTCTCCACCACCACCACCTCTCCACCACCACCACCACCTCTCCACCACCACAACCACCACCTCCTCTCCACCACTTCCTCTCCACCACCACCACCACCTCTCCACCACCTCCTCTCCACCACCACCACCTCTCCACCACCACCTCCTCTCCACCACCACCACCTCTCCACCACCACCACCACCTCTCCACCACCTCCTCACCACCACCTCTCCACCACCACCACCACCTCTCCACCACCACCACCACCTCTCCACCAGCTCTCCACCACCTCTCCACCAGCTCTCCACCACCACCTCTCCACCACCACCACCACCTCTCCACCACCTCCTCTCCACCACCACCTTCTCTCCACCACCACCACCTCTCCACCACCACCTCCTCTCCACCACCACCACCTCTCCACCACCACCACCACCTCTCCACCACCACCACCACCTCTCCACCACCACCACCACCTCTCCACCACCTCCTCTCCACCACCACCACCTCTCCACCACCACCACCACCTCTCCACCACCACCACCACCTCTCCACCACCACCACCACCTCTCCACCACCTCCTCTCCACCACCACCACCTCTCCACCACCACCACCACCTCTCCACCACCACCTCTCCACCACCACCACCTCTCCACCACCATCACCTCTCCACCACCTCTCCACCACCTCTCCACCACCACCACCACCACCACCTCACCACCACCACCACCTCTCCACCAGCTCTCCACCACCACCACCACCACCACCACCTCTCCACCACCACCACCACCACCACCACCACCTCTCCACCACCTCTCCACCACCTCTCCACCACCACCTCTCCACCACCACCACCACCACCACCTCTCCACCACCACCACCACCTCTCCACCACCACCACCACCTCTCCACCACCTCCTCTCCACCACCACCACCTCTCCACCACCACCACCACCACCTCTCCACCACCACCACCACCTCACCACCACCACCACCTCTCCACCACCTCTCCACCACCTCTCCACCACCACCACCTCTCCACCTCCTCTCCACCACCATCACCACCTCTCCACCACCACCACCTCCTCTCCACCACCACCACCACCTCTCCACCTCCACCACCACCTCTCCACCACCACCACCACCTCTCCACCACCACCACCTCACCACCACCTCTCCACCACTACCACCACCTCTCTACCACCACCACCACCTCACCACCACCTCTCCACCACCACCTCTCCACCACCACCTCTCCACCACCACCTCACCACCTCTCCTCCACCACCTCCACCACCACCACCTCTCCACCACTTCACCTCCACCACCACCTCTCCACCACCTCACCACCTCTCCACCACCATCTCTCCACCACCACCACCTCTCCACCACCACCACAGGTCTGTGTTGTCTGCCCGGCGACAGAGTCCACTGGGTCTGATTGGCCCGTGGGTCTGCAGGTGGAGGGTTGAGGAGGAATGGCACTGCTGAGCGGTCTCTTTTGCTCTTTCATCTCAGAGCAGCAATTTAACCAGCCAGTAACAGAAGGAAGGCTTGTCAGAGCAGCAATTTAACCAGCCAGTAACCCTCCCTCTCAGAGCAGCAGATTAACCAGCCAGTAACAGAGGAGGGCTTGTTGTCCTCCCTCCCTCTCAGAGCAGCAGTTTAACCAGCCAGTAACAGAGGAAGGCTTGTTGTCCTCCCTCCCTCTCAGAGCAGCAGTTTAACCAGCCAGTAACAGAGGAAGGCTTGTTGTCCTCCCTCCCTCTCAGAGCAGCAGTTTAACCAGCCAGTAACAGAGGAAGGCTTGTTGTCCTCCCTCCCTCTCAGAGCAGCAGTTTAACCAGCCAGTAACAGAGGAAGGCTTGTTGTCCTCCCTCTCAGAGCAGCAGTTTGGGGTACAATGGGGTACGATGGTGTGGCCAGCTCCCTGCCAGTTCCAGCATGGGTTCTGTGATATTTAATAAACCTGTCACACCCCTCCTTCCTTCCCTCCCTCCCTCACCAAAGAGAGAGGGAGAGAAACCCAGCAACCCGGACACAGGCAACAACAATGGCTGATTGATATTCAAACTATGAACTGAATTTCAATTCACGTCCTGAATCGTGAACTGACTTGACCCCAACCATTGGGCGATCCAACAACAACCCACAACAAGGGTCCCCAGTCCTCCTAGAGATACCCCACCACCCTCCATCACCACCCACAGCAAAGGTCCCCAGTCCTCCCAGAGATACCCCCCTCCCTCCATCACCCCAGAGTCACCACCCACAGCAAGGGTCCCCAGTCCTCCCAGAGATACCACTGAGATCAGGGTCTATACAACGTCAGAGAGATGTCAAAGAGATGTCTCACTGTTATCACCCTGGGCACAGGACTGTGTTTCAGTGTGTGTTGTGTCAGTGTGTCAGTGTGTGTTGTGTCAGTGTGTGTCAGTGTTTGTTGTGTCAGTGTGTCAGTGTGTGTCAGTGTGTGTTGTGTCAGTGTGTGTTGTGTCAGTGTGTCAGTGTGTGTTGTGTCAGTGTGTGTTGTGTCAGTGTGTGTTGTGTCAGCGTGTGTTGTGTCAGCGTGTGTTGTGTCAGCGTGTGTTGTGTCAGCGTGTGTTGTGTCAGCGTGTGTTGTGTCAGCGTGTGTTGTGTCAGTGTGTGTTGTGTCAGCGTGTGTTGTGTCAGTGTGTATTGTGTCAGTGTGTCAGTGTGTGTTGTGTCAGTGTGTGTTGTGTCAGTGTGTGTTGTGTCAGTGTGTGTTGTGTCAGTGTGTGTTGTTTCAGTGTGTCAGTGTGTGTTGTGTCAGCGTGTCAGTGTGTGTTGTGTCAGCGTGTCAGTGTGTGTTGTGTCAGCGTGTCAGTGTGTGTTGTGTCAGCGTGTGTTGTGTCAGTGTGTGTTGTGTCAGTGTGTGTTGTGTCAGCGTGTGTTGTGTCAGCGTGTGTTGTGTCAGCGTGTGTTGTGTCAGCGTGTGTTGTGTCAGTGTGTGTTGTGTCAGTGTGTGTTGTGTCAGTGTGTGTTGTGTCAGTGTGTCAGTGTGTGTTGTGTCAGTGTGTGTTGTGTCAGTGTGTCAGCGTGTGTTGTGTCAGCGTGTGTTGTGTCAGTGTGTGTTGTGTCAGCGTGTGTTGTGTCAGTGTGTGTTGTGTCAGTGTGTGTTGTGTCAGTGTGTCAGTGTGTGTTGTGTCAGTGTGTGTTGTGTCAGTGTGTCAGTGTGTGTTGTGTCAGTGTGTGTTGTGTCAGTGTGTGTGTACTATAGACCACATCTACTATAACTCCTGACCACATCTACTATAGACCACATCTACTATAACCCTGACCACATCTACTATAGACCACATCTACTATGGACCACATCTACTATAGACCATATCTACTATAACCCTGACCACATCTACTATAGACCACATCTACTATAGACCACATCTACTATAGACCATATCTACTATAACCCCGACCACATCTACTATAACGCTGACCACATCTACTATAGACCACATCTACTATGGACCACATCTACTATGGACCACATCTACTATAGACCACATCTACTATAACCCTGACCACATCTACTATAACGCTGACCACATCTACTATAGACCACATCTACTATGGACCACATCTACTATAGACCACATCTACTATAACCCTGACCACATCTACTATAACGCAGACCACATCTACTATAACCCTGACCACATCTACTATAACCCTGACCACATCTACTATAACCCTGACCACATCTACTATGGACCACATCTACTATAGACCACATCTACTATAACCCTGACCACATCTACTATAGACCACATCTACTATAACCCTGACCACATCTACTATAGACCACATCTACTATAACCCTGACCACATCTACTATAACGCTGACCACATCTACTATGGACCACATCTACCATAGACCACATCTACTATAACCCTGACCACATCTACTATAGACCACATCTACTATGGACCACATCTACTATGGACCACACTATAGACCACATCTACTATAACCCTGACCACATCTACTATAGACCACATCTACTATGGACCACATCTACTATAAGACCACATCTACTATAGACCACATCTACTATGGACCACATCTACTATGGACCACATCTACTATAGACCACATCTACTATAAGACCACATCTACTATGGACCACATCTACTATACCACCCTATGACCACATCTACTATAGACCACATCTACTATGGACCACATCTACTATAGACCACATCTACTATGGACCACATCTACTATGGACCACATCTACTATAGACCACATCTACTATAGACCACATCTACTATAACCCTGACCACATGTACTATAGACCACATCTACTATAACCCTGACCACATCTACTATAGACCACATCTACTATAACCCTGACCACATCTACTATAACGCTGACCACATCTACTATAGACCACATCTACTATAACCCTGACCACATCTACTATAGACCACATCTACTATGGACCACATCTACTATGTACCACATCTACTATAGACCACATCTACTATAACCCTGACCACATCTACTATAGACCACATCTACTATAACCCTGACCACTTCTACTATAACGCTGACCACATCTACTATAGACCACATCTATTATGGACCACATCTACTATAGACCACATCTACTATAACCCTGACCACATCTACTATAACCCTGACCACATCTACTATAACCCTGACCACATCTACTATGGACCACATCTACTATAACCCTGACCACATCTACTATGGACCACATCTACTATAACCCTGACCACATCTACTATGGACCACATCTACTATAGACCACATCTACTATAGACCACATCTACTATAACCCCGACCACATCTACTATAGACCACATCTACTATAACCCTGACCACATCTACTATAGACCACATCTACTATAACCCTGACCACATCTACTATAACGCTGACCACATCTACTATAGACCACATCTACTATAACCCTGACCACATCTACTATAGACCACATCTACTATGGACCACATCTACTATGGACCACATCTACTATAGACCACATCTACTATAACCCTGACCACATCTACTATAGACCACATCTACTATAATCCTGACCACATCTACTATAACGCTGACCACATCTACTATAGACCACATCTACTATGGACCACATCTACTATAGACCACATCTACTATAACCCTGATCACATCTACTATAACCCTGACCACATCTACTATAACCCTGACCACATCTACTATGGACCACATCTACTATAACCCTGACCACATCTACTATGGACCACATCTACTATAACCCTGACCACATCTACTATGGACCACATCTACTATAGACCACATCTACTATGGACCACATCTACTATAACCCTGACCACATCTACTATGGACCACATCTACTATAGACCACATCTACTATGGACCACATCTACTATAGACCACATCTACTATAGACCACATCTACTATAACCCTGACCACATCTACTATAGACCACATCTACTATGGACCACATCTACTATAACCCTGACCACATCTACTATAACGCTGACCACATCTACTATGGACCACATCTACTATAGACCACATCTACTATAACCCTGACCACATCTACTATAACCCTGACCACATCTACTATAGACCACATCTACTATAACCCTGACCACATCTACTATAACGCTGACCACATCTACTATGGACCACATCTACTATAGACCACATCTACTATAACCCTGACCACATCTACTATAACCCTGACCACATCTACTATAGACCACATCTACTATGGACCACATCTACTATAGACCACATCTACTATAACCCTGACTGTCTCAGACCCACCCAGAACTCCCTGTCTCAGACCCACCCAGACCTCCCTGTCTCAGACCCACCCAGACCTCCCTGTCTCAGACTCACCCAGACCTCCCTGTCTCAGACCCACCCAGACCTCCCTGTCTCAGACCCACCCAGACCTCCCTGTCTCAGACCCACCCAGACCTCTGTAACCCAGACCTCCCTGTCTCAGACCCACCCAGACCTGCCTGTCTCAGACCCACCCAGACGGAGGGTTGGTGGGAGGAGAGAAGAGGAGGGGAGGAAGAAGGAGGAGGGGGTTGGTGGGAGGAGAGGAGAGGAGGGGAGGGAGAAGGAGGAGGGGGAGGGGAGAAGAGGGGGAGGAGAGAAGGAGGATGGGGAGGAGAGAAGAGGAGGGGGAGGAGAGAAGAGGAGGGGAGGGAGAAGGAGGATGGGGAGGAGAGAAGAGGAGGGAGGGAGAAGGAGGAGGATGGGGAGGAGAGAAGAGGAGGAGAGGGAGAAGGAGGATGGGGAGAAGAGAAGAGGAGGGAGAAGGAGGAGGGGGAGGGGGAGGAGAGGAGGAGGATGGGGAGGAGAGAAGAGGAGGGAGGGAGAAGGAGGAGGATGGGGAGGAGAGAAGAGGAGGAGAGGGAGAAGGAGGATGGGGAGAAGAGAAGAGGAGGGGAGGGAGAAGGAGGAGGGGGAGGGGGAGGAGAGGAGGAGGATGGGGAGGAGAGAAGAGGAGGGGGAGGAGAGAAGAGGAGGGGGAGGAGAGAAGAGGAGGGGAGGGAGAAGAGGAGGGGGAGGAGAGAAGAGGAGGGGGAGGAGAGAAGGAGGGGAGGGAGAAGGAGGATGGGGAGGAGAGAAGAGGGGGGGGGAGAAGAGGAGGGGAGGAATGTTATCACATCTCCCCTTAAAGCAGCGAGCAGAGTCCTATTTATAGGGCTGTGTATTTACATAATTTACATAGTAGACAGACAGTTATAATTTCATGAGAGAGAGAGAGACAGAGAGAGACAGAGAGAGAGAGAGAGAGAATGAGAGTAACAGAGAGAAACAGAGAGAGAATGAGAGTAACAGAGAGAGACAGAGACAGACAGATATATAGAGACAGATATATAGAGAGACATATATATATATATATATATATATATATATATAGAGAGAGAGAGAGAGAGAGACAGAGAGAGAGACAGAGAGAGAGAGACAGAGAGAGACAGAGAGACAGATATATAGAGAGACCGATATATACAGTGCCTTGCGAAAGTATTCGGCCCCCTTGAACTTTGCGACCTTTTGTCACATTTCAGGCTTCAAACATAAAGATATAAAACTGTATTCTTTTGTGAAGAATCAACAACAAGTGGGACACAATCATGAAGTGGAACGACATTTATTGGATATTTCAAACTTTTTTAACAAATCAAAAACTGAAAAATTGGGCGTGCAAAATTATTCAGCCACCTTAAGTTAATACTTTGCAGCGCCACCTTTTGCTGCGATTACAGCTGTAAGTCGCTTGGGGTATGTCTCTATCAGTTTTGCACATCGAGAGACTGACATTTTTTCCCATTCCTCCTTGCAAAACAGCTCGAGCTCAGTGAGGTTGGATGGAGAGCATTTGTGAACAGCAGTTTTCAGTTCTTTCCACAGATTCTCGATTGGATTCAGGTCTGGACTTTGACTTGGCCATTCTAACACCTGGATATGTTTATTTTTGAACCATTCCATTGTAGATTTTGCTTTATGTTTTGGATCATTGTCTTGTTGGAAGACAAATCTCCGTCCCAGTCTCAGGTCTTTTGCAGACTCCATCAGGTTTTCAGGAATGGTCCTGTATTTGGCTCCATCCATCTTCCCATCAATTTTAACCATCTTCCCTGTCCCTGCTGAAGAAAAGCAGGCCCAAACCATGATGCTGCCACCACCATGTTTGACAGTGGGGATGGTGTGTTCAGTGTGATGAGCTGTGTTGCTTTTACGCCAAACATAACGTTTTGCATTGTTGACAAAAAGTTCAATTTTGGTTTCATCTGACCAGAGCACCTTCTTCCACATGTTTGGTGTGTCTCCCAGGTGGCTTGTGGCAAACTTTAAACAACACTTTTTATGGATATCTTTAAGAAATGGCTTTCTTCTTGCAACTCTTCCATAAAGGCCAGATTTGTGCAATATACGACTGATTGTTGTCCTATGGACAGAGTCTCCCACCTCAGCTGTAGATCTCTACAGTTCATCCAGAGTGATCATGGGCCTCTTGGCTGCATCTCTGATCAGTCTTCTCCTTGTATGAGCTGAAAGTTTAGAGGGACGGCCAGGTCTTGGTAGATTTGCAGTGGTCTGATACTCCTTCCATTTCAATATTATCGCTTGCACAGTGCTCCTTGGGATGTTTAAAGCTTGGGAAATCTTTTTGTATCCAAATCCGGCTTTAAACTTCTTCACAACAGTATCTCGGACCTGCCTGGTGTGTTCCTTGTTCTTCATGATGCTCTCTGCGCTTTTAACGGACCTCTGAGACTATCACAGTGCAGGTGCATTTATACGGAGACTTGATTACACACAGGTGGATTGTATTTATCATCATTAGTTATTTAGGTCAACATTGGATCATTCAGAGATCCTCACTGAACTTCTGGAGAGAGTTTGCTGCACTGAGAGTAAAGGGGCTGAATAATTTTACACGCCCAATTTTTCAGTTTTTGATTTGTTAAAAAAGTTTGAAATATCCAATAAATGTCGTTCCACTTCATGATTGTGTCCCACTTGTTGTTGATTCTTCACAAAAAAATACAGTTTTATATCTTTATGTTTGAAGCCTGAAATGTGGCAAAAGGTCGCAAAGTTCAAGGGGGCCGAATACTTTCGCAAGGCACTGTACTGTAGGTCATGTGTCTTCTCAGTCATGTTGACACTGATCTACTACCAGGTCATGTGTCTTCTCAGTCATGTTTACACTGATCTACTACCAGGTCATGTGTCTCCTCAGTCATGTTGACACTGATCTACTACCAGGTCATGTGTCTCCTCAGTCATGATGACACTGGTCCACTACCAGGTCATGTGTCTCCTCAGTCATGTTGACACTGGTCCACTACCAGGTCATGTGTCTCCTCAGTCATGTTGACACTGGTCCACTACCAGGTCATGTGTCTCCTCAGTCATGTTGACACTGGTCTACTACCAGGTCATGTGTCTCCTCAGTCATGATGACACTGGTCCACTACCAGGTCATGTGTCTTCTCAGTCATGTTGACACTGGTCTACTACCAGGTCATGTGTCTTCTCAGTCATGTTGACACTGATCTACTACCAGGTCATGTGTCTTCTCAGTCATGTTGACACTGATCTACTACCATTGCTTTAATGTATTGTTGTTCTCATTAATATTGTTGTTGTTGTTGTTAATGGTAATCCCATGTCCACTACTACTATTATTATTGCTGTTGGTCCCACCATTTATTTATATATAAATATATATATTTTTTATTTTTCGATATGTATACTTTGACATTGTAAGTAATAATGAACTTGCCATGTCAATAAAGGGAATTAAATTGAGAGAGAGACAGAGGTCAGAAGGCCATTCTATGCCGTCAAATGGAACATACAATTAGACCAATCAGGACCTGGCTAAATACACTCAGTTATAGAACCCATGGCCCTTTACGGTTGTGAGGTCTGGGGTCCGCTCGCCAACCAAGAATTCACTAAATGGGACAAACACCAAATAATGCAGAGCAGAATTAGGCCGATACCCACTAATTATCAAAATCCAGAAAAGAGCTGTTAAATTCTACAACCACCTAAAAGGAAGTGATTCCCAAACCTTCCATAACAAAGCCATCACCTACAGAGAGATGAACCTGGAGAAGAGTCCCCTAAGCAAGCTGGTCCTGGGGCTCTGGTCACAAACACACCCCACAGAGCCCCAGGACAGCAGCACAATTAGACCCAACCAAATCTTGAGAAAACAAAAAGATAATTACTTGACACATTGGAAAGAATGTGAAAAACGGAGCAAACTAGAATGTTATTTGGCCCTAAACAGAGAGGACACAGTGGCAGAATACCTGACCACTGTGACTGACCCTAAACAGAGAGTACACAGTGACTGACCCTAAACAGAGAGGACACAGTGGCAGAATACCTGACCACTGTGACTGGCCCCTAAACAGAGAGGACACAGTGGCAGAATACCTGACCACTGTGATTGACCCTAAACAGAGAGGACACAGTGGCAGAATACCTGACCACTGTGACTGGCCCTAAACAGAGAGTACACAGTGGCAGAATACCTGACCACTGTGACTGACCCTAAACAGAGAGTGGCAGAATACCTGACCACTGTGACTGGCCCCTAAACAGAGAGGACACAGTGGCAGAATACCTGACCACTGTGACTGACCCTAAACAGAGAGGACACAGTGACTGACCCTAAACAGAGAGGACACAGTGGCAGAATACCTGACCACTGTGACTGACCCTAAACAGAGAGGACACAGTGACTGACCCTAAACAGAGAGGACACAGTGGCAGAATACCTGACCACTGTGACTGACCCTAAACAGAGAGCACACAGTGGCAGAATACCTGACCACTGTGACTGACCCTAAACAGAGAGGACACAGTGGCAGAATACCTGACCACAGTGACTGACCCTAAACAGAGAGGACACAGTGGCAGAATACCTGACCACGGTGACTGACCCAAACTTAAGGAAAGCTTTGACTATGTACATGTATACTCAGTGAGCATAGCCTCGCTATTGAGAAAGGCCGCCGTAGGCAGACCTGGCTCTCAAGAGAAGACAGGCTACTGCCCACAAAATGAGGTGGAAACTGAGCTGCACTTCCTAACCTCCTGCCCAATGTATGACCATATTAGAGAGACATATTTCCCTCAGATTACACAGATCCACAGAGAATTCAAAAACAAACTCAATTTTGATAAACTCCCATATCTATTGGGAGAAATACCACAGTGTTCCATCACAGCAGCGAGATGTGTGACCTGTTGCCACAAGAAAAGGGCAACCAGTGAAGAACAAACACCATTGTAAATACAACCCATATTTATGTTGATTTATTTTCCCTTTTGTACTTTAACTATCTGCACATCATTACAACACTGTAATATAGACATAATCTACTTCGCTTGCTTTGGTAATGTTAACATATGTTTCCCATAACAATAAAGGCCTTACATTGAATTGAGGGGGGGGGGGGGGTTAGATTCTGTATATTCTCCATGACAGACAGACAGACAGACAGACAGACAGACATTTGGGCAGACACTAGACAGACAGACAGACAGGTAGGTTTCATCCTGGTTCCTCTCTAGGTTTCATAATGGTTCCTCTCTAGGTTTCATCCTGGTTCCTCTCTAGGTTTCATCCTGGTTCCTCTCTAGGTTTCGTCCTGGTTTCATCCTGGTTCCTCTATTGGTTTTATCCTGGTTCCTCTATTGGTTTCATCCTGGTTCCTCTCTAGGTTTCATCCTGGTTCCTCTCTAGGTTTCATCCTGGTTCCTCTCTAGGTTTCGTCCTGGTTTCATCCTGGTTCCTCTCTAGGTTTCATCCTGGTTCCTCTCTAGGTTTCATCCTGGTTCCTATCTAGGTTACGTCCTGATTCCTCTCTAGGTTTCATCCTGATTCCTCTCTAGGTATCATCCTGGTTTCATCCTGATTCCTCTCTAGGTTTCGTCCTGGTTCCTCTCTAGGTTTCGTCCTGGTTCCTCTCTAGGTTTCATCCTGGTTCCTCTCTAGGTTTCATCCTGGTTTCTCTCTAGGTTTCATCCTGGTTTCTCTCTAGGTTTCATCCTGGTTCCTCGCTAGGTTTCGTCCTGGTTCCTCGCTAGGTTTCGTCCTGGTTTCTCTCTAGGTTTCATCCTGGTTTCTCTCTAGGTTTTGTCCTGGTTTTATCCTGGTTACCTTCTAGGTTTCGTCCTGGTTCCTCTCTAGGTTTCGTCCTGGTTCCTCTCTAGGTTTCATCCTGGTTCCTCTCTAGGTTACGTCCTGGTTTCTCTCTAGGTTTCATCCTGGTTTCTCTCTAGGTTTCATCCTGGTTTCATCCTGGTTCCTCTCTAGGTTTCATCCTGGTTCCTCTCTAGGTTTCATCCTGGTTCCTCTCTAGGTTTCATCCTGGTTCCTCTCTAGGTTTCATCCTGGTTCCTCTCTAGGTTTTGTCCTGGTTCCTCTCTAGGTTTTGTCCTGGTTCCTCTCTAGGTTTCATCCTGATTCCTCTCTAGGTTTCATCCTGGTTTCGTCCTGGTTACCCTCTAGGTTTCGTCCTGGTTCCTCTCTAGGTTTCGTCCTGGTTTCATCCTGGTTACACTCTACGTTTCGTCCTGGTTCCTCTCTAGGTTTCGTCCTGGTTTCATCCTGGTTACACTCTACGTTTCGTCCTGGTTCCTCTCTAGGTTTCATCCTGGTTCCTCTCTAGGTTTCATCCTGGTTCTTCTCTAGGTTTCATCCTGATTTCGTCCTGTTTTCATCCTGGTTCCTCTCTAGGTTTCGTCCTGTTTCGTCCTGGTTCCTCTCTAGGTTTCGCCCTGGTTCCTCTATTCGTTTCATCCTGGTTCCTCTCTAGGTTTCATCCTGGTTCCTCTCTAGGTTTCGTCCTGGTTTCGTCCTGGTTCCTCTCTAGGTTTCATCCTGATTCCTCTCTAGGTTTCATCCTGGTTCCTCAATTGGTTTCATCCTGGTTCCTCTATTGGTTTCATCCTGGTTCCTCTCTAGGTTTCATCCTGGTTCCTCTCTAGGTTTCATCCTGGTTCCTCTCTAGGTTTCATCCTGGTTCCTCTCTAGGTTTCGTCCTGGTTCCTCTCTAGGTTTCATCCTGGTTCCTCTCTAGGTTTCATCCTGGTTCCTCTCTAGGTTTCATCCTGGTTCCTCTCTAGGTTTCATCCTGGTTCCTCTCTAGGTTCCGTCCTGGTTTCATCCTGGTTCCTCTCTAGGTTTCATCCTGGTTCCTCTCTAGGTTTCATCCTGGTTCCTGGCTTTCTACATCTGCATTGCTTGCTCTTTGCTTCTTATTCCTGGCTGAAGTCTGTCTCTGCCAGGCCACCCAGTAGATTGAGAGTGATAGATGGATCTAGTCCTGAACTGAACCTTCATTCACTCCTCTATAATCCCTTCAACCCAGAACAACACTCCTCTATAATCCCTTCAACCCAGAACAACACTCCTCTCTAATCCCTTCAACCCAGAACAACACTCCTCTATAACCCAGAACAACACTCCTCTATAATCCCTTCAACCCAGAACAACACTCCTCTATAATCCCTTCAACCCAGAACAACACTCCTCTATAATCCCTTCAACCCAGAACAACACTCCTCTCTAATCCCTTCAACCCAGAACAACACTCCTCTATAACCCAGAACAACACTCCTCTATAATCCCTTCAACCCAGAACAACACTCCTCTATAACCCAGAACACTCCTCTATAATCCCTTCAACACAGAACAACACTCCTCTATAATCCCTTCAACCCAGAACAACACTCCTCTCTAATCCCTTCAACCCAGAACAACACTCCTCTTTAATCCCTTCAACCCAGAACAACACTCCTCTCTAATCCCTTCAACCCAGAACAACACTCCTCTATAATCCCTCTTCAACCCAGAACACTCCTCTATAATCCCTTCAACCCAGAACACCACTCCTCTATAACCCAGAGCAACACTCCTCTATAATCCCTCTTCAACCCAGAACAACACTCCTCTATAATCCCTCTTCAACCCAGAACAACACTCCTCTATAATCCCTCTTCAACCCAGAACACTCCTTTATAATCCCTTCAACCCAGAACACCACTCCTCTATAACCCAGAACAACACTCCTCTATAATCCCTTCAACCCAGAACAACACTCCTCTCTAATCCCTTCAACCCAGAACAACACTCCTCTATAATCCCTTCAACCCAGAACAACACTCCTCTATAATCCCTCTTCAACCCAGAACACTCGTCTATAATCCCTTCAACCCAGAACACCACTCCTCTATAACCCAGAACAACACTCCTCTATAATCCCTTCAACCCAGAACACTCCTCTCTAATCCCTTCAACCCAGAACAACACTCCTCTATAATCCCTTCAACCCAGAACAACACTCCTCTATAATCCCTCTTCAACCCAGAACAACACTCCTCTATAATCCCTCTTCAACCCAGAACACTCCTCTATAATCCCTTCAACCCAGAACACCACTCCTCTATAACCCAGAACAGCACTCCTCTATAATCCCTTCAACCCAGAACAACACTCCTCTCTAATCCCTTCAACCCAGAACAACACTCCTCTATAATCCCTTCAACCCAGAACAACACTCCTCTATAATCCCTTCAACCCAGAACAACACTCCTCTATAATCCAGAACAACACTCCTCTATAATCCCTTCAACCCAGAACAACACTCCTCTATAATCCCTTCAACCCAGAACAACACTCCTCTCTAATCCCTTCAACCCAGAACAACTCTCCTCTCTAATCCCTTCAACCCAGAACAACACTCCTCTATAATCCCTTCAACCCAGAACAACACTCCTCTCTAATCCCTTCAACCCAGAACAACACTCCTCTTTAATCCCTTCAACCCAGAACAACACTCCTCTCTAATCCCTTCAACCCAGAACAACACTCCTCTATAATCCCTCTTCAACCCAGAACACTCCTCTATAATCCCTTCAACCCAGAACACCACTCCTCTATAACCCAGAGCAACACTCCTCTATAATCCCTCTTCAACCCAGAACAACACTCCTCTATAATCCCTCTTCAACCCAGAACAACACTCCTCTATAATCCCTCTTCAACCCAGAACACTCCTTTATAATCCCTTCAACCCAGAACACCACTCCTCTATAACCCAGAACAACACTCCTCTATAATCCCTTCAACCCAGAACAACACTCCTCTATAATCCCTCTTCAACCCAGAACACTCCTCTATAATCCCTTCAACCCAGAACACCACTCCTCTATAACCCAGAACAACACTCCTCTATAATCCCTTCAACCCAGAACACTCCTCTCTAATCCCTTCAACCCAGAACAACACTCCTCTATAATCCCTTCAACCCAGAACAACACTCCTCTATAATCCCTCTTCAACCCAGAACAACACTCCTCTATAATCCCTCTTCAACCCAGAACACTCCTCTATAATCCCTTCAACCCAGAACACCACTCCTCTATAACCCAGAACAGCACTCCTCTATAATCCCTTCAACCCAGAACAACACTCCTCTCTAATCCCTTCAACCCAGAACAACACTCCTCTATAATCCCTTCAACCCAGAACAACACTCCTCTATAATCCCTTCAACCCAGAACAACACTCCTCTATAATCCAGAACAACACTCCTCTATAATCCCTTCAACCCAGAACAACACTCCTCTATAATCCCTTCAACCCAGAACAACACTCCTCTCTAATCCCTTCAACCCAGAACAACTCTCCTCTCTAATCCCTTCAACCCAGAACAACACTCCTCTCTAATCCCTTCAACCCAGAACAACTCTCCTCTATAACCCAGAACAACACTCCTCTATAATCCCTTCAACCCAGAACAACACTCCTCTATAATCCCTTCAACCCAGAACAACACTTCAAACAGACAAACCTCTACTGCTGTCTGACACTAAACACATTTCCCCTGTGTGGCAGAGCGAGAGAGAGAGAGGACAGCTTGTTTTGTTCCCTCTCCCCTCGTGTTGAGGAGTCCTGTCAGTCTTTAAGACGACTCCATCTATTACCCAGAGTTCATAGGGCCACTCTATCAGGGCCGGAGGAGATCTGTCTTAATAGGACAGCTGCATCATCACACACACACACACACAAAGCAATGCCTTTCTTAAAATCAATACACAAGTATATATATATTTTTTAAACCTGCATATTTAGTTAATATTGCCTGTTAACATGAATTTATTTTAACTAAGGAAATGGTGTCACTTCTCTTGCGTTCAGTGCGACAGAGTCAGGGTATATGCAGCAGTTTGGGCCGCCTGGCTCGTTGCCAACTGTGTGAAGACATTTATTCCTAACAAAGACCGTAATAAATTTGCCAGAATTTTACATAATCATGACATAACATTGAAGGTTGTACAATGTAACAGCAACATTTAGACTGATGGATGCCACCCGTTAGATAAAATACGGAACGGTTCCATATTTCACTGAAAGAATAAACCTTTTTGTTGTATTGCTAACTGCTAACTCAGTCTAGCTGCTGTCAGCTTTAATTGGCCGGCCTCTAACAGGCTGGCCTGGTTCCTATCTGGCCCTGCATCCAGAAAACTATTAAACATGCTTCAAAGTGTCCCACAGCTCAGCCTCCTTCTGAGAACAGGCTCAAAGTGTCCCGCAGCTCAGCCTCCTTCTGGGAACAGGCTCAAAGTGTCCCACAGCTCAGCCTCCTTCTGAGAACAGGCTCAACGTGTCCCACAGCTCAGCCTCCTTCTGAGGACAGGCTCAAAGTGTCCCGCAGCTCAGCCTCCTTCTGAGAACAGGCTCAAAGTGTCCCACAGCTCAGCCTCATTCTGCGAACAGGCTCAAAGTGTCCCACAGCTCAGCCTCCTTCTGAGAACAGGCTCAACGGGTCCCACAGCTCAGCCTCCTTCTGAGAACAGGCTCAAAGTGTCCCACAGCTCAGCCTCCTTCTGAGAACAGGCTCAAAGTGTCCCACAGCTCAGCCTCATTCTGCGAACAGGCTCAAAGTGTCCCACAGCTCAGCCTCCTTCTGAGAACAGGCTCAACGGGTCCCACAGCTCAGCCTCCTTCTGAGAACAGGCTCAAAGTGTCCCACAGCTCAGCCTCCTTCTGAGAACAGGCTCAACGGGTCCCACAGCTCAGCCTCCTTTTTGAGAACAGGCTCAAAGTGTCCCACAGCTCAGCCTCCTTCTGAGAACAGGCTCAAAGTGTCCCACAGCTCAGCCTCCTTCTGAGAACAGACTCAACGTGTCCCACAGCTCAGCCTCCTTCTGAGAACAGACTCAGTGTCCTACAGCTCAGCCTCCTTCTGGGAACAGGCTCAAAGCTCTCACTTGAATAGTGTAGGGAGGGGGAGGGAGGGGGAGAGAGAAATGTCATCATGTTTATTCAATCCTTCTCAGATTGTCAATTTAAAAGAATCCCCTAAACACATAGAAATCAGTCTACTGAAAAAAGAGAGAGACTGGACAACAGACTGGACAACAGACGTCCTGATCTGCATATCAATGTGGAGCCCCCCCCCCCCCCCCCGTAACCCTGGACGCTCCAACAGAGTGAGAGAGACCCCCCCCCCGTACCCCTGAAACTCCAACAGAGAGAGAGAGACCCCCCCCCCCGTGCCCATGTCACCGTCCCCAGTCGAAGACGAGGGTTTGATCCACAGAGAGCCCATCACCGTCCCCTGTGGAAGACAAGGGTTTGATCCACAGAGAGCCCATCACCGTCCCCTGTGGAAGACAAGGGTTTGATCCACAGAGAGCCCATCACTCTCCCCTGTGGAAGACAAGGGTTTGATCCACAGATAGCTTCACTTCCAAGAAAATGTATTTAATAAGAACCTGGTAGAATCACATCAGACCAGACCAGGGTCCAATCAATCCCAGACAGAAATCAATCGGTGACGTCGGCTATCGATTAAGACCTCCTTTCTGTCCTCCTCACCCTTCAGCGGAAGCTAATGAAGTGAGATCTTTGGAAAAGCAGCCTCCCTGGTGTTGGGTCTGAGATAGACTGGTCTGGTATAGCAGCCTCCCTGGTGTTGGGTCTGAGATAGACTGGTCTGGTACAGCAGCCTCCCTTGTGTTGGGTCTGAGATATACTGGCCTGGTACAGCAGCCTCCCTGGTGTTGGGTCTGAGATATACTGGCCTGGTACAGCAGCCTCCCTGGTGTTGGGTCTGAGATAGACTGGTCTGGTACAGCAGCCTCCCTGGTGTTGGGTCTGAGATAGACTGGTCTGGTACAGCAGCCTCCCTGGTGTTTGGTCTGAGATAGACTGGCCTGGTACAGCAGCCTCCCTGGTGTTGGGTCTGAGATAGACTGGTCTGGTACAGCAGCCTCCCTGGTGTTGGGTCTGAGATAGACTGGTCTGGTACAGCAGCCTCCCTGGTGTTGGGTCTGAGATAGACTGGTCTGGTACAGCAGCCTCCCTGGTGTTGGGTCTGAGATAGACTGGTCTGGTACAGCAGCCTCCCTGGTGTTGGGTCTGAGATAGACTGGTCTGGTACAGCAGCCTCCCTGGTGTTGGGTCTGAGATAGACTGGTCTGGTACAGCAGCCTCCCTGGTGTTGGGTCTGAGATAGACTGGCCTGGATCATAGATACATTACATATTGGTCTGGTCCTGTCCTGCCTGCCTGTCTGTCTCTCTGTCTGTCTGTAGCACTGATAACCACCAGGGAACAGGGGCCGTCTGGGACCGGCAGGGACAGTGGGGGCCACAGGGTAAGTGTTCTGGGAACAGGGGCCGTCTGGGGCCGGCAGGGGACAGTGGGGGCCACAGGGTAAGTGTTCCGGGAACAGGGGCCGGCTGGGGCCAGTGGGGGTCACAGGGTAAGTGTTCCGGGAACAGGGGCTGGCCGGGGCTGGTTGGGGTCAGTGGGGGCCACAGGGTAAGTGTTCTGGGAACAGGGACCGGCAGGGGACAGGGGGGGCCACAGGGTAAGTGTTCTGGGAACAGGGGCCGTCTGGAGCCGGCAGGGGACAGTGGGGGCCACAGGGTAAGTGTTCCGGGAACAGGGGCCGTCTGGAGCCAGTGGGGGCCACAGGGTAAGTGTTCCGGGAACAGGGGCCGTCTGGGACCGGCAGGGACAGTGGGGGCCACAGGGTAAGTGTTCTGGGAACAGGGGCCGTCTGGGGCCGGCAGGGGACAGTGGGGGCCACAGGGTAAGTGTTCCGGGAACAGGGGCTGTCTGGGACCGGCAGGGGACAGTGGGGGCCACAGGGTAAGTGTTCCGGGAACAGGGGCTGGCCGGGGCCGGTTGGGGTCAGTGGGGTCCACAGGGTAAGTGTTCCGGGAACAGGGGCCGTCTGGGGCCGGCAGTGGACAGTGGGGGCCACAGGGTAAGTGTTCCGGGAACAGGGGCCGGCTGGGGCCAGTGGGGGTCACAGGGTAAGTGTTCCGGGAACAGGGGCTGGCCGGGGCCGGTTGGGGTCAATGGGGGCCACAGGGTAAGTGTTCTGGGAACAGGGGCCGTCTGGAGCCGGCAGGGGACAGTGGGGGCCACAGGGTAAGTGTTCCGGGAACAGGGGCCGGCTGGGGCCAGTGGGGGTCACAGGGTAAGTGTTCCGGGAACAGGGGCTGGCCGGGCCGGTTGGGATCAGTGGGGGCCACAGGGTAAGTGTTCCGGGAACAGGGGCTGGCCGGGGCCGGTTGGGGTCAGTGGAGTCCACAGGGTAAGTGTTCCGGGAACAGGGGCCGTCTAGGGCCGGCAGGGGACAGTGGGGGCCACAGGGTAAGTGTTCCGGGAACAGGGGCCGGCTGGGGGCCACAGGGTAAGTGTTCCGGGAACAGGGGCCGTCTGGGGCTGGCAGGGGACAGTGGGGGCCGCAGGGTAAGTGTTCTGGGAACAGGGGCCGTCTGGGGCCGGCAGGGGACAGTGGGGGCCACAGGGTAAGTGTTCCAGGAACAGGGGCCAGCTGGGGCCCACAGACTTGACTTCCTGATACTTATTGTTTGTCCTGGGCTTCCAGAGAGAGAGAGAGAGAGAGAGAGAGACGCTCCGATCAGGCGCTCCACACAGCAGCGTCTAGACAGTATTCATGACCCAGCTGTCTGGCTCAGACACACTGACACAGCCGGGAAGATGGAAAACTTGATTAGAATTAAAACATTTCCTCTGCTGCCTCTGCCTCTCTCTCTGTGGTCGTCTCTGACTAGTGTTCAGCCAGCAGCACAAATAAAGATGTCACTTTCATATGGTAATGACAACGTTTTTAAAATAAAAGGCCACATTTCAAAACATTGCCAATGTTGATAGCTCATTGAAATAAAATATATGGTTGTAATTTATTACATTCTTTACCAAGAGGCAAAAGGCCTCCAGTGGGGAGGGGCCTGGGATTTAAAAACAATGTTTTGGGACAAAACACACATCATGACAAGAGAGACACCACAACACTACATAAAGAGGATGTGGGATGTGTTTGTTGCAGCTCGTTGAAGTCGCTAGCTGCAGAGAACTGAAAAGAGGAGCGACCCAGGGATGTGTGTGCTTTGGGGACCTTTAACAGAATGTGACTGGCAGAACGGGTGTTGTATGTGGAGGATGACGGATGCAGTAGATATCTCAGATAGGGGGGAGTGAGGCCTAAGAGGGTTTTATAAATAAGCATCAACCAGTGGGTCTTGTGACGAGTATACAGAGATGACCAGTTTACAGAGGAGTATAGAGTGCAGTGATGTGTCCTATAAGGAGCATTGGTGGCAAATCCGATGGCCGAATGGTAAAGAACATCTAGCTGCTCGAGAGCACCCTTACCTGCTGATCTATAAATTATGTCTCTGTAATCTAGCATGGGTAGGATGGTCATCTGAATCAGGGTTAGTTTGGCAGCTGGGGTGAAAGAGGAGCGTTTACGATAGAGGAAACCAAGTCTAGATTTAACTTTAGCCTGCAGCTATGATATGTGCTGAGAGAAGGACAGTGTACCGTCTAGTCATACTCCCAAGTACTTGTGTGAGGTGACTACCTCAAGCTCTAAACCCTCAGAGGTAGTAATGACACCTGTGGGGAGAGGGGCATTCTTCTTACCAAACCACATGACCTTTGTTTTGGAGGTGTTCAGAACAAGGTTAAGGGCAGAGAAAGCTTGATGGACACTAAGAAAGCTTTGCTGTAGAGCGTTTAACACAAAATCCGGGGAGGGGCCAGCTGAGTATAAGACTGTATCATCTGCATATAAATAGATGAGAGAGCTTCCTACTGCCTGAGCTATGTTGTTGACGTAAACTGAGAAGAGCGTGGGGCCTAGGATTGAGCCTTGGGGTACTCCTTTGGGGACAGGCAGTGGCTAAGACAGCAGATTGTTTTTACTTTATACACTGCACTCTTTGAGAGAGGTAGTTAGCAAACCAGGCCAAAGACGTCTCAGAGACACCAATACTCCTTAGCCGGCCCACAAGAATGGAATTGAAGTTGGTGGTTGAAGATATCCCTCTAGTGGCGTGGGGGCTGTGCTTTGGCAAAGTGGGTGGGGTTATATCCTTCCTGTTTGGCCCTGTCCGGGGGTGTCCTCGGATGGGGCCACAGTGTCTCCTGACCCCTCCTGTCTCAGCCTCCAGTATTTATGCTGCTGTAGTTTATGTGTCGGGGGGCTAGGGTCAGTTTGTTATATCTGGAGTACTTCTCCTGTCCTATTCGGTGTCCTGTGTGAATCTAAGTGTGCGTTCTCTAATTCTCTCTTTCTCTCTTTCTTTCTCTCTCTCGGAGAACTTGAGCCCTAGGACCGTGCCCCAGGACTACCTGACATGATGACTCCTTGCTGTCCCCAGTCCACCTGGCCGTGCTGCTGCTCCAGTTTCAACTGTTCTGCCTTATTATTATTCGACCATGCTGGTCATTTATGAACATTTGAACATCTTGGCCATGTTCTGTTATAATCTCCACCCGGCACAGCCAGAAGAGGACTGGCCACCCCACATAGCCTGGTTCCTCTCTAGGTTTCTTCCTAGGTTTTGGCCTTTCTAGGGAGTTTTTCCTAGCCAGCGTGCTTCTACACCTGCATTGCTTGCTGTTTGGGGTTTTAGGCTGGGTTTCTGTACAGCACTTTGAGATATCAGCTGATGTACGAAGATAAATACATTTGATTTGATTTAGATTTGAATGGTCTACCCTATCAAAAGCTTTGGCCAAGTCAATAAAAAATAGCAGCACAACATTACTTAGAATCAAGGTAATGGTGACGTCATTGAGGACCTTTAAGGTTGCAGTGACACATCCATAACCTGAGCAGGAAACCAGATTGCATAGCAGAGAGAAAACTGTAGACATCAAGACAGTTTTTCCAACACTTCTGATAAACGGGGCAAAATAGAAACAGTCCTATAAAAGTTAGGCTCAGCTTGATCTCCCCCTTTAAATAAAGGATGCACCGTGGCTGCCTTCCAAGCACTGGGAACCTCCCCAGAGAGGAGAGATGGGTTAAACAGGTCAGAGACGGGTTAAACAGGTCAGAGACGGGTTAAACAGGTCAGAGACGGGTTAAACAGGTCAGAGACGGGTTAAACAGGTCAGAGACGGGTTAAACAGGTCAGAGACGGGTTAAACAGGTCAGAGACAGGTTAAACAGGTCAGAGACGGGTTAAACAGGTCAGAGACGGGTTAAACAGGTCAGACACGGGTTAAACAGGTCAGAGACGGGTTAAACAGGTCAGAGACGGGTTAAACAGGTCAGAGACGGGTTAAACAGGTCAGAGACGGGTTAAACAGGTCAGACACGGGTTAAACAGGTCAGAGACGGGTTAAACAGGTCAGACACGGGTTAAACAGGTCAGAGACGGGTTAAACAGGTCAGAGACGGGTTAAACAGGTCAGAGACGGGTTAAACAGGTCAGAGACGGGTTAAACAGGTCAGAGACGGGTTAAACAGGTCAGAGACAGGTTAAACAGGTCAGAGACAGGTTAAACAGGTCAGAGACAGGTTAAACAGGTCAGAGACAGGTTAAACAGGTCAGAGACAGGTTAAACAGGTCAGAGATAGGTCTTGGTGATGACAGGAGCAGCAACCTTAAAGAAGACAGGTTAAACAGGTCAGAGACAGGTTAAACAGGTCAGAGACTGGTTAAACAGGTCAGAGACAGGTTAAACAGGTCAGAGACAGGTTAAACAGGTCAGAAATATGTCTTGGTGATGACAGGAGCAGCAACCTTAAAGGAGACAGGTTAAACAGGTCAGAGACAGGTTAAACAGGTCAGAGATAGGTCTTGGTGATGACAGGAGCTGCAACCTTAAAGGAGACATGTTAAACAGGTCAGAGACAGGTTAAACAGGCCAGAGACAGGTTAAACAGGTCAGAGACAGGTTAAACAGGTCAGAGATGGTCTTGGTGATGATAGGAGCAGCAACCTTAAAGAAGACAAGTTAAACAGGTCAGAGACAGGTTAAACAAGTCAGAGACAGGATAAACAGGTCAGAGATAGGTTAAACAGGTCAGAGATAGGTTAAACAGGTCAGAGACAGATTAAACAGGTCAGAGACAGGTTAAACAGGTCAGAGACAGGTTAAACAGGTCAGAGATAGGTCTTGGTGATGACAGGAGCAGCAACCTTAAAGAAGACAGGTTAAACAGGTCAGAGACAGGTTAAACAGGTCAGAGATAGGTCTTGGTGATGACAGGAGCAGCAACCTTAAAGAAGACAGGTTAAACAGGTCAGAGACAGGTTAAACAGGTCAGAGACAGGTTAAACAGGTCAGAGATAGGTCTTGGTGATGACAGGAGCAGCAACCTTAAAGGAGACAGGTTAAACAGGTCAGAGACAGGTTAAACAGGTCAGAGATAGGTTAAACAGGTCAGAGATAGGTTAAACAGGTCAGAGATAGGTTAAACAGGTCAGAGATAGGTCTTGGTGATGACAGGAGCAGCAACCTTAAAGGAGACAGGTTAAACAGGTCAGAGACAGGTTAAACAGGTCAGAGACAGGTTAAACAGGTCAGAGACAGGTTAAACAGGTCAGAGACAGGTATTGGCGATGATAGGAGCAGCAACCTTAAAGAAGAAAGGGTATAAACCATCTGATCCTGTGGACAGTACCAGGTCATTTAATGTTGCTAGATGGGTAGGACACAGTCCCCCTCCAAAAACTAACCGGTTCTGCTTAGCAGAGACCCTACTGAGTATGTTCCACCCCCCCTTTAGCTGAGATATTGCGGCTGGCTTCCGGGTTAAGCCAGCAGTGTGTCAAGAGGCAATGTGGCTTGGCCGGGTCGTGTTTCAGAGGACGCACGGCCCTCGACCTTCCCTTCTCCCGAGTGTAACTGTAACGACCAATTGGAAATCAAGAAAATTGGGGAGAAAAAAGGGGTAAAAAGTACAACAGCAAAAAAATAAACAAAAGCACGCCGGCCTTCTTCACCTGCAGGACGTCCAGGTGGGGGCGCTGTGGAGTATTTCTGTCTGTAACTCCTTCTGATTGGCTGGGCCTGACTCCACAGTGAGTGGGCCTATGCCCTCCCAGGCCCACCCATGGCTGTGCCCCTGCCCTGCCCTGTGACATCCATAGAATAGGTCCTAATGAATTGATTTCATTTGACTGATTTCCTTATGAACTGTTTTTGTTCACTATATATTTTTATTTGTATTAGAAGTGTATTTATTTAAATTTAGTTTTCAACATACAAGTATAGATAATATAACAAATACAATACAGCAAATTATCCTCTCTCTCTGTCTCCCTGGCACTTCCTGTCCTTATCCCATCCTCCCTCTCCCTGGCACTTCCTGTCCTTATCCCATCCTCCCTCTCCCTGGCACTTCCTGTCCTTATCCCATCCTCCCTCTCCCTGGCACTTCCTGTCCTTATCCCATCCTCCCTCTCCCTGGCACTTCCTGTCCTTATCCCATCCTCCATCTCCCTGGCACTTCCTGTCCTTATCCCATCCTCCCTCTCCCTGGCACTTCCTGTCCTTATCCCATCCTCCCTCTCCCTGGCACTTCCTGTCCTTATCCCATCCTCCCTCTCCCTGGCACTTCCTGTCCTTATCCCATCCTCCCTCTCCCTGGCACTTCCTGTCCTTATCCCATCCTCCCTCTCCCTGGCACTTCCTGTCCTTATCCCATCCTCCCTCTCCCTGGCACTTCCTGTCCTTATCCCATCCTCCCTCTCCCTGGCACTTCCTGTCCTTATCCCATCCTCCATCTCCCTGGCACTTCCTGTCCTTATCCCATCCTCCCTCTCCCTGGCACTTCCTGTCCTTATCCCATCCTCCCTCTCCCTGGCACTTCCTGTCCTTATCCCATCCTCCCTCTCCCTGGCACTTCCTGTCCTTATCCCATCCTCCCTCTCCCTGGCACTTCCTGTCCTTATCCCATCCTCCCTCTCCCTGGCACTTCCTGTCCTTATCCCATCCTCCCTCTCCCTGGCACTTCCTGTCCTTATCCCATCCTCCCTCTCCCTGGCACTTCCTGTCCTTATCCCATCCTCCCTCTCCCTGACACTTCCTGTCCTTATCCCATCCTCCCTCTCCCTGGCACTTCCTGTCCTTATCCCATCCTCCCTCTCCCTGGCACTTCCTGTCCTTATCCCATCCTCCCTCTCCCTGGCACTTCCTGTCCTTATCCCATCCTCCCTCTCCCTGACACTTCCTGTCCTTATCCCATCCTCCCTCTCCCTGGCACTTCCTGTCCTTATCCCATCCTCCCTCTCCCTGGCACTTCCTGTCCTTATCCCATCCTCCCTCTCCCTGACACTTCCTGTCCTTATCCCATCCTCCCTCTCCCTGGCACTTCCTGTCCTTATCCCATCCTCCCTCTCCCTGGCACTTCCTGTCCTTATCCCATCCTCCCTCTCCCTGGCACTTCCTGTCCTTATCCCATCCTCCCTCTCCCTGGCACTTCCTGTCCTTATCCCATCCTCCCTCTGCCTGGCACTTCCTGTCCTTATCCCATCCTCCCTCTCCCTGGCACTTCCTGTCCTTATCCCATCCTCCCTCTCCCTCGCACTTCCTGTCCTTATCCCATCCTCCCTCTCCCTGGCACTTCCTGTCCTTATCCCATCCTCCCTCTCCCTGGCACTTCCTGTCCTTATCCCATCCTCCCTCTCCCTGGCACTTCCTGTCCTTATCCCATCCTCCCTCTCCCTGGCACTTCCTGTCCTTATCCCATCCTCCCTCTCCCTGGCACTTCCTGTCCTTATCCCATCCTCCCTCTCCCTGGCACTTCCTGTCCTTATCCCATCCTCCCTCTCCCTGGCACTTCCTGTCCTTATCCCATCCTCCCTCTCCCTGGCACTTCCTGTCCTTATCCCATCCTCCCTCTCCCTGGCACTTCCTGTCCTTATCCCATCCTCCCTCTCCCTGGCACTTCCTGTCCTTATCCCATCCTCCCTCTCCCTGGCACTTCCTGTCCTTATCCCATCCTCCCTCTCCCTGGCACTTCCTGTCCTTATCCCATCCTCCCTCTCCCTGGCACTTCCTGTCCTTATCCCATCCTCCCTCTCCCTGGCACTTCCTGTCCTTATCCCATCCTCCCTCTCCCTGGCACTTCCTGTCCTTATCCCATCCTCCCTCTCCCTGGCACTTCCTGTCCTTATCCCATCCTCCCTCTCCCTGGCACTTCCTGTCCTTATCCCATCCTCCCTCTCCCTGGCACTTCCTGTCCTTATCCCATCCTCCCTCTCCCTGGCACTTCCTGTCCTTATCCCATCCTCCCTCTCCCTGGCACTTCCTGTCCTTATCCCATCCTCCCTCTCCCTGGCACTTCCTGTCCTTATCCCATCCTCCCTCTCCCTGGCACTTCCTGTCCTTATCCCATCCTCCCTCTCCCTGGCACTTCCTGTCCTTATCCCATCCTCCCTCTCCCTGGCACTTCCTGTCCTTATCCCATCCTCCCTCTCCCTGGCACTTCCTGTCCTTATCCCATCCTCCCTCTCCCTGGCACTTCCTGTCCTTATCCCATCCTCCCTCTCCCTGGCACTTCCTGTCCTTATCCCATCCTCCCTCTCCCTGGCACTTCCTGTCCTTATCCCATCCTCCCTCTCCCTGGCACTTCCTGTCCTTATCCCATCCTCCCTCTCCCTGGCACTTCCTGTCCTTATCCCATCCTCCCTCTCCCTGGCACTTCCTGTCCTTATCCCATCCTCCCTCTCCCTGGCACTTCCTGTCCTTATCCCATCCTCCCTCTCCCTGGCACTTCCTGTCCTTATCCCATCCTCCCTCTCCCTGGCACTTCCTGTCCTTATCCCATCCTCCCTCTCCCTGGCACTTCCTGTCCTTATCCCATCCTCCCTCTCCCTCGCACTTCCTGTCCTTATCCCATCCTCCCTCTCCCTGGCACTTCCTGTCCTTATCCCATCCTCCCTCTCCCTGGCACTTCCTGTCCTTATCCCATCCTCCCTCTCCCTGGCACTTCCTGTCCTTATCCCATCCTCCCTCTCCCTGGCACTTCCTGTCCTTATCCCATCCTCCCTCTCCCTGGCACTTCCTGTCCTTATCCCATCCTCCCTCTCCCTGGCACTTCCTGTCCTTATCCCATCCTCCCTCTCCCTGGCACTTCCTGTCCTTATCCCATCCTCCCTCTCCCTGGCACTTCCTGTCCTTATCCCATCCTCCCTCTCCCTGGCACTTCCTGTCCTTATCCCATCCTCCCTCTCCCTGGCACTTCCTGTCCTTATCCCATCCTCCCTCTCCCTGGCACTTCCTGTCCTTATCCCATCCTCCCTCTCCCTGGCACTTCCTGTCCTTATCCCATCCTCCCTCTCCCTGGCACTTCCTGTCCTTATCCCATCCTCCCTCTCCCTGGCACTTCCTGTCCTTATCCCATCCTCCCTCTCCCTGGCACTTCCTGTCCTTATCCCATCCTCCCATCTCCCTGGCACTTCCTGTCCTTATCCCATCCTCCCTCTCCCTGGCACTTCCTGTCCTTATCCCATCCTCCCTCTCCCTCCCTGGCACTTCCTGTCCTTATCCCATCCTCCCTCTCCCTGGCACTTCCTGTCCTTATCCCATCCTCCCTCTCCCTGGCACTTCCTGTCCTTATCCCATCCTCCCTCTCCCTGGCACTTCCTGTCCTTATCCCATCCTCCCTCTCCCTGGCACTTCCTGTCCTTATCCCATCCTCCCTCTCCCTGGCACTTCCTGTCCTTATCCCATCCTCCCTCTCCCTGGCACTTCCTGTCCTTATCCCATCCTCCCTCTCCCTGGCACTTCCTGTCCTTATCCCATCCTCCCTCTCCCTGGCACTTCCTGTCCTTATCCCATCCTCCCTCTCCCTGGCACTTCCTGTCCTTATCCCATCCTCCATCTCCCTGGCACTTCCTGTCCTTATCCCATCCTCCCTCTCCCTGGCACTTCCTGTCCTTATCCCATCCTCCCTCTCCCTGGCACTTCCTGTCCTTATCCCATCCTCCCTCTCCCTGGCACTTCCTGTCCTTATCCCTCTCCCTGGCACTTCCTGTCCTTATCCCATCCTCCCTCTCCCTGGCACTTCCTGTCCTTATCCCATCCTCCCTCTCCCTGGCACTTCCTGTCCTTATCCCATCCTCCCTCTCCCTCGCACTTCCTGTCCTTATCCCATCCTCCCTCTCCCTGGCACTTCCTGTCCTTATCCCATCCTCCCTCTCCCTGGCACTTCCTGTCCTTATCCCATCCTCCCTCTCCCTGGCACTTCCTGTCCTTATCCCATCCTCCCTCTCCCTGGCACTTCCTGTCCTTATCCCATCCTCCCTCTCCCTGGCACTTCCTGTCCTTATCCCATCCTCCCTCTCCCTGGCACTTCCTGTCCTTATCCCATCCTCCCTCTCCCTGGCACTTCCTGTCCTTATCCCATCCTCCCTCTCCCTGGCACTTCCTGTCCTTATCCCATCCTCCCTCTCCCTGGCACTTCCTGTCCTTATCCCATCCTCCCTCGACCTGGCACTTCCTGTCCTTATCCCATCCTCCCTCTCCCTGGCACTTCCTGTCCTTATCCCATCCTCCCTCTCTACATCTCCTACTCCCTCTCCCTCCCACTCTGTGTCCCCAGCCAGTCTAACAGAGATGTGTCCATCACTCCCTCACTCTGTGTCCCCAGCCAGTCTAACAGAGATGTGTCCATCACTCCCTCTCCCTCCCACTCTGTGTCCCCAGCCAGTCTAACAGAGATGTGGCCATCACTCCCTCTCCCTCCCACTCTGTGTCCCCAGCCAGTCTAACAGAGATGTGTCCATCACTCCCTCCCACTCTGTGTCCCCAGCCAGTCTAACAGAGATGTGTCCATCACTCCCTCACTCTGTGTCCCCAGCCAGTCAAACAGAGATGTGTCCATCACTCCCTCTCCCTCCCACTCTGTGTCCCCAGCCAGTCTAACAGAGATGTGTCCATCACTCCCTCTTCCTCCCACTCTGTGTCCCCAGCCAGTCTAACAGAGATGTGTCCATCACTCCCTCCCACTCTGTGTCCCCAGCCAGTCTAACAGAGATGTGTTCCAGCAATAGATCATTATAATCATTATATAGGCCCGTGATAATGGCAGCTGCCCGGCAGCAGACTCCTTCATTAACATTCACTCTCTAGACAGATAAATATTTTAAGTGCCCAGAGCTGGAGGACTTCCAATGGAGATGAGTGCCCACAATGCAGCAGGGGAGAGAGGATGTTGGGGAAAGAGAGAAAGAGAAAGGAGAAGAGAGGGAGGGAGGATAGTGGGGAAAGAGAGAAAGAGAAAGGAGAAGAGAAGGAGGGAGGATGGTGGGGAATGAGAGAGTGAGGGAGAGAGGATGTTGGGGAAAGAGAGAGAGGGAGAGAGGATGTTGGGGAGAGAGAGAAAGAGAAAGGAGAAGAGAGGGAGGGAGGGAGGATGGTGGGGAAAGAGAGAGTGAGGGAGAGAGGATGTTGGGGAAAGAGAGAGAGGGGATGGGAGACAGAGGAAAAGAGAGAGAAAGGAGAAGAGAGGGAGAGAGGATGTTGGGGAGAGAGAGCGAGGGAGAGAGGATGTTGGGGAAAGAGAGAGCGAGGGAGAGAGGATGTTGGGGAGCGAGAGAGCGAGGGAGAGAGGATGTTGGGGAAAGAGCAAGCGAGGGGATGGGAGGATGTTGGGGAAAGAGAGAAAGGAGGAGAGAGGGAGAGAGGATGTTGGGGAAAGAGAGAAAGGAGAAGAGAGGGAGGGAGGATGTTGGGGAGAGAGAGAGGGGATGGGAGGGAGGGAGGATGTTGGGGAAAGAGAGAGAAAGGAGGAGAGAGGGGAGGATCTTGGGGAAAGAGAGAGAGGGGGAAGATGTTGGGAAAAGAGAGAGAAAGGAGGAGAGAGGGAGAGAGGATGTTGGGGAAAGAGAGAGAAAGGAGGAGAGAGGGAGAGAGGATCTTGGGGAAAGAGAGAGAAAGGAGGAGAGAGGGAGGGAGGATGTTGGGGAAAGAGAGAAAGGAGAAGAGAGGGAGGGAGGATGTTGGGGAAAGAGAGGGGGAGGATGTTGGGGAAAGAGAGAAAGGAGGAGAGAGGGAGGGAGGATGGTGGGGAAAGAGAGAGCGAGGGAGAGAGGATGTTGAGGAAAGAGAGAGAGAGGGGATGGGAGACAGAGGAAAAGAGAGAGAAAGGAGAAGAGAGGGAGAGAGGATGTTGGGGAGAGAGAGCGAGGAAGAGAGGATGTTGGGGAAAGAGAGAGCGAGGGAGAAAGGATGTTGGGGAGCGAGAGAGCGAGGGAGAGAGGGAGAGAGGATGTTGGGGAAAGAGAAAAAGGAGAAGAGAGGGGGAGGATCTTGGGGAAAGAGAGAAAGGAGAAGAGAGGGAGAGGATGTTGGGGAGAGAGAGAGAAAGGAGGAGAGAGGGGGAGGATCTTGGGGAAAGAGAGAAAGGAGAAGAGAGGGAGAGGATGTTGGGGAAAGACAGAAAGGAGAAGAGGGGGAGAGAGGATGTTGGGGAAAGAGAGAGAAAGGAGAAGAGGGGGAGAGAGGATGTTGGGGAAAGAGAGAGAAAGGAGGAGAGAGGGTGGGGATCTTGGGGAAAGAGAGAGAAAGGAGGAGAGAGGGGGAGGATCTTGGGGAAAGAGAGAGAGGGGGAGGATGTTGGGGAGAGAGAGAGAGGGGATGGGAGGGAGGGAGGATGATGGGGAAAGAGAGAAAGGAGAAGAGAGGGAGGGAGGATGTTGGGGAAAGAGAGAAATGAGGAGAGAGGGAGAAAGGAGAAGAGAGGGAGGGAGGATGTTGGGGAAAGAGAGAAAGGAGAAGAGAGGGAGAGAGGATGTTGGGGAAAGAGAGAGAAAAGAGGAGAGGGGGGGGATCTTGGGGAAAGAGAGAGAAAGGAGGAGAGAGGGGAAGAGGATGTTGGGGAAAGAGAGAGAGGGGGGATGTTGGGAAAAGAGAGAGAAAGAGGGAGAGAGAGAGAGGATATTGGGGAAAGAGAGAAAGGAGGAGAGAGGGAGAGAGGATGTTGGGGAAAGAGAGAGAAAGGAGGAGAGAGGGAGAAAGGAGAAGAGAGGGAGGGAGGATCTTGGGGAAAGAGAGAGAAATGAGGAGAGAGGGGGAGGATCTTGGGGAAAGAGAGAGAGGGGGAGGATGTTGGGGAGAGAGAGAAAGGAGAAGAGAGGGAGGGAGGATGTTGGGGAAAGAGAGAGAAAGGAGGAGAGAGGGAGAGAGGATGTTGGGGAAAGAGAGAGAAAGGAGGAGAGAGGGAGAAAGGAGAAGAGAGGGAGGGAGGATCTTGGGGAAAGAGAGAGAAATGAGGAGAGAGGGGGAGGATCTTGGGGAAAGAGAGAGAGGGGGAGGATGTTGGGGAGAGAGAGAAAGGAGAAGAGAGGGAGGGAGGATGTTGGGGAAAGAGAGAAATGAGGAGAGAGGGAGAAAGGAGAAGAGAGGGAGGGAGGATGTTGGGGAAAGAGAGAAAGGAGAAGAGAGGGAGAGAGGATGTTGGGGAAAGAGAGAGAAAGGAGGAGAGGGGGGAGGATCTTGGGGAAAGAGAGAGAAAGGAGGAGAGAGGGGGAGAGGATGTTGGGGAAAGAGAGAGAGGGGGGATGTTGGGAAAAGAGAGAGAAAGAGGGAGAGAGAGAGAGGATATTGGGGAAAGAGAGAAAGGAGAAGAAAGGGAGGGAGGATGTTGGGGAAAGAGAGAGAAAGGAGGAGAGAGGGAGAGAGGATGTTGGGGAAAGAGAGAGAAAGGAGGAGAGAGGGAGAGAGGATGTTGGGGAAAGAGAGAGAAAGGAGGAGAGAGGGAGAAAGGAGAAGAGATGGAGGGAGGATGTTGGGGAATGAGAGAGAACACTGAAAAAGTAAACAGCAACCGCCAAACAGCAGTGATCATTGGGGAGATGAGATGAAGGGTATGGAGGAGAGGAGAGGAGAGGAGAGGGGGGAGGAGAGGAGAGGAGGGGAGAAGAGGACAGGAGAGGGGAGGACAGGGGAGGGGAGGACAGGAGAGGGGAGGGGAGGAAAGGACAGGAGAGGAGAGGGGAAGAGAGGAGAGGAGGAGGCAGACACAGGAATGAAAGTGCTAAAAGTGCAGCTTACACCCCTCTACCACCCAGCTACACCCCCTACCACCCAGCTACACCCCCTACCACCCAGCTACACCCCCTACCACCCCCTACCACCCAGCTACACCCCTCTACCACCCAGCTACACCCCCTACCACCCAGCTACACCCCCTACCACCCAGCTACCCCTCTACCACCCCTCTACCACCCAGCTACACCCCCTACCACCCAGCTACACCCCCTACCACCCAGCTACCCCTCTACCACCTAGCTACACCCCCTACCACCCAGCTACACCCCCCTACCACCCAGCTACACCCCTCTACCACCCAGCTACACCCCCTACCACCCAGCTACACCCAGCTACCACCTAGCTACACCCCCTACCACCCAGCTACACCCCCCTACCACCCAGCTACACCCCTCTACCACCCAGCTACACCCCCTACCACCCAGCTACACCCAGCTACCACCCAGCATATATATATATATATATATATCTCATATCCAGATCCTAATATATATATATATATATATCTCATATCCAGATCCTAATATATATATATATATATATCTCATATCCAGATCCTAATATATATATATATATATATATATATATATATATATCTCATATCCAGATCCTAATATATATATATATATATATATATATATCTCATTTCCAGATCCTAATATATATATATATATATATCTCATATCCAGATCCTAATATATATATATATATCTCATATCCAGATCCTAATATGCATATCTCATATCCAGATCCTAATATATATATATATATATATATCTCATATCCAGATCCTAATATATATATATATATATATATATATATCTCATATCCAGATCCTAATATATATATATATATATATATCTCATATCCAGATGCTAATATATATATATATATATATCTCATATCCAGATCCTAATATATATATATATATATCTCATATCCAGATCCTAATATATATATATATATATATATCTCATATCCAGATCCTAATATATATATATATATATATATATATATCTCATATCCAGATCCTAATATAAATATATATATATATCTCATATCCAGATCCTAATATATATATATATATATATCTCATATCCAGATCCTAATATATATATATATATATATATATATATATATCTCATATCCAGATCCTAATATATATATATATATATCTCATATCCAGATCCTAATATATATCTCATATCCAGATCCTAATATATATATATATATATATCTCATATCCAGATCCTAATATATATATATATATATCTCATATCCAGATCCTAATATATATCTCATATCCAGATCCTAATATATATATATATATATATCTCATATCCAGATCCTAATATATATATATATCTCATATCCAGATCCTAATATATATATATATATCATATCCAGATCCTAATATATATCTCATATCCAGATCCTAATATATATATATATATATATATATCTCATATCCATGCAGTAGTGTGGTGCAGTAGTCCAGTATTCAGGCCTCTCTCTCTCAATTTCAATTGAATTTAAAGGGCTTTATTGTCATGGGAAACATGTTAACGTTGCCAGAGCCAGTGAAGTAGATCATAAACAAAAGTTAAATAAACAATAAAAATGAACAGTAAATATTACACTCACAGAAGTTCCAAAACAATAAAGACATTTAAATGTCATATTATGTCTTTATACAGTGTTGTAATGATGTGCAGATAGTTCAAGTACAAAAGGGAAAATAAATCAGCATAAATATGGGTTGTATTTACAATACTGTTTGTTCTTCACTGGTTGCCCTTTTCTTGTGGCAACAGGTCACACATCTTGCTGCTGTGATGTCACACTGTGGTATTCCACCTGATCTCTCTAGATGTCACACTGTGGTATTCCACCTGATCTCTCTGTGATGTCACACTGTGGTATTCCACCAGATCTCTCTGTGATGTCACACTGTGGTATTCCACCTGATCTCTCTGTGATGTCACACTGTGGTATTCCACCAGATCTCTCTGTGATGTCACACTGTGGTATTCCACCTGATCTCTCTGTGATGTCACACTGTGGTATTCCACCTGATCTCTCTGTGATGTCACACTGTGGTATTCCACCTGATCTCTCTGTGATGTCACACTGTGGTATTCCACCTGATCTCTCTGTGGTATTCCACCTGATCTCTCTGTGGTATTCCACCTGATCTCTCTGTGATGTCACACTGTGGTATTCCACCTGATCTCTCTAGATGTCACACTGTGGTATTCCACCTGATCTCTCTGTGATGTCACACTGTGGTATTCCACCAGATCTCTCTGTGATGTCACACTGTGGTATTCCACCTGATCTCTCTGTGATGTCACACTGTGGTATTCCACCTGATCGCTCTGTGATGTCACACTGTGGTATTTCACCCAGTAGATATGGGAGTTGCTTTGTGGATCTGTGTAATCTGAAGGAAATATATCATCTCCTAATGTGACCGACCCACTGAATGGTACTCAGACAGGCTCCTAATGTGACTGACCCACTGAATGGTACTCAGACAGGCTCCTAATGTGACCGACCCACTGAATGGTACTCAGACAGGCTCCATCATCTCCTAATGTGACCGACCCACTGAATGGTACTCAGACAGGCTCCATCATCTCCTAATGTGACCGACCCACTGAATGGTACTCAGACAGGCTCCATCATCTCCTAATGTGACCGACCCACTGAATGGTACTCAGACAGGCTCCATCATCTCCTAATGTGACCGACCCACTGAATGGTACTCAGACAGGCTCCTAATGTGACTGACCAACTGAATGGTACTCAGACAGGCTCCTAATGTGACCGACCCACTGAATGGTACTCAGACAGGCTCCATCATCTCCTAATGTGACAGACCCACTGAATGGTACTCAGACAGGCTCCTAATGTGGTTTCAGCGTTGTTGTGGACACACAGAGTCATATCCCTGGACTTAGTCCATATTTTATTGTATTACAGCCTGAGTTCCATTCTTGGCCATGTTCTGTTATAATCTCCACCCGGCACAGCCAGAAGAAGACTGGCCACCCCTCATAGCCTGGTTCCTCTCTAGGTTTATAATCTCCACCCGGCACAGCCAGAAGAGGACTGGCCACCCCTCATAGCCTGGTTCCTCTCTAGGTTTATAATCTCCACCCGGCACAGCCAGAAGATGACTGGCCACCCCTCATAGCATGGTTCCTCTCTAGGTTTAGAATCTCCACCCCTCATAGCCTGGTTCCTCTCTATGTTTATAATCTCCACCCCTCATAGCCTGGTTCCTCTCTAGGTTTCTAATCTCCACCCGGCACAGCCAGAAGAGGACTGGCCACCCCTCATAGCCTGGTTCCTCTCTAGGTTTATAATCTCCACCCCAGCACAGCCAGAAGAGGACTGGCCCACCCCTCATAGCCTGGTTCCTCTCTAGGTTTATAATCTCCACCCGGCACAGCCAGAAGAGGACTGGCCACCCCTCATAGCCTGGTTCCTCTCTAGGTTTATAATCTCCACCCCAGCACAGCCAGAAGAGGACTGGCCCACCCCTCATAGCCTGGTTCCTCTCTAGGTTTATAATATACACCCCTCAGAGCCTGGTTCCTCTCTAGGTTTCTTCCTAGATTCCTGCCTTTTTCTCAGGAGTTTTTCCTAGCCACTGTGCTTATACAGCTGCATTGCTTGCTGTTTGGGGTTTTAGGCTGGGATTCTGTACAGCAGTTTGTGACATCGGCTGATGTAAAAAGGACTTTATAAATGAATGTTTAATGATTGATTTATAAATACATTTGATTGAATACAAAAATGTAAAACTAAAATGTCCTGGACGGGTGGGAGCAGGATGTGACTGTAGACAGACAGGATGTGACTGTAGACAGACAGGATGTGACTGTAGACAGGCAGGATGTGACTGTAGACAGGCAGGATGTGACTGTAGACAGACAGGATGTGACTGTAGACAGACAGGATGTGACTGTAGACAGGCAGGATGTGACTGTAGACAGGCAGGATGTGACTGTAGACAGGCAGGATGTGATTGTAGACAGACAGGATGTGACTGTAGACAGACAGGATGTGACTGTAGACAGGCAGGATGTGACTGTAGACAGGCAGGATGTGACTGTAGACAGGCAGGATGTGATTGTAGACAGACAGGATGTGACTGTAGACAGACAGGATGTGACTGTAGACAGACAGGATGTGACTGTAGACAGGCAGGATGTGACTGTAGACAGACACACTGAATGGTTCTCAGACAGGCAGGGTGTGACTGTGGACGGGCAGGATGTGACTGTGGACGGGCAGGATGTGACTGTAGACGGGCAGGATGTGACTGTAGACGGGCAGGATGTGACTGTAGACGGGCAGGATGTGACTGTAGACGGGCAGGATGTGACTGTAGACGGGCAGGATGTGACTGTAGACGGGCAGGATGTGACTGTAGACGGGCAGGATGTGACTGTAGACGGGCAGGATGTGACTGTAGACGGGCAGGATGTGACTGTGGACGGGCAGGATGTGACTGTGGACGGGCAGGATGTGACTGTAGACGGGCAGGATGTGACTGTAGATGGGCAGGATGTGACTGTAGACGGGCAGGATGTGACTGTAGACGGGCAGGATGTGACTGTAGACGGGCAGGATGTGACTGTAGACGGGCAGGATGTGACTGTAGACGGGCAGGGTGTGACTGTAGACGGGCAGGGTGTGACTGTAGACGGGCAGGATGTGACTGTAGACAGGCAGGATGTGACTGTAGACAGGCAGGATGTGATTGTAGACAGACACACTGAATGGTTCTCAGACAGGCAGGATGTGACTGTAGACAGGCAGGATGTGATTGTAGACAGACACACTGAATGGTTCTCAGACAGGCAGGGTGTGACTGTGGACGGGCAGGATGTGAATGTAGACGGGCAGGATGTGACTGTAGACGGGCAGGATGTGACTGTAGACGGGCAGGATGTGACTGTAGACGGGCAGGGTGTGACTGTAGACGGGCAGGGTGTGACTGTAGACGGACAGGATGTGACTGTAGACGGACAGGATGTGACTGTAGACAGACTGCATCATTGTTCAATGTGAGGAGGGAGACAGACCTTCCACCGGAGACTCACATTGAAGTGGAGAGTTTCACAGCCCCCGCCTCTCCTCCCACCCCACAGCTGTTTGTACATTTCTGCCTAGCGTCTCCCATGGCGATGGTGGAGTGTGAGACTGGATGTCTGAGCTCACCTTCCAACCAATCAATGAGCAGAGCAGCAGGGTAACCGTCGTTGCCTGTCTAATACAGCTCCTGAGAGTGGGGGACACCTCACCAGCCTGAGACAGGACTCACTGCAGCTGCAGAGTGGAATAGTGTCCTGCTCCGACTCCGCATAACCAGCACAGGGCCAGCTGCAGAGTGGAACAGTGTCCTGCTCCGACTCCGCATAACCAGCACAGGGCCAGCTGCAGAGTGGAACAGTGTCCTGCTCCGACTCCGCATAACCAGCACAGGGCCAGCTGCAGAGTGGAACAGTGTCCTCCTCCGACTCCGCATAACCAGCACAGGGCCAGCTGCAGAGTGGAACAGTGTCCTGCTCCGACTCCGCATAACCAGCACAGGGCCAGCTGCAGAGTGGAACAGTGTCCTGCTCCGACTCCGCATAACCAGCACAGGGCCAGCTGCAGAGTGGAACAGTGTCCTCCTCCGACTCCGCATAACCAGCACAGGGCCAGCTGCAGAGTGGAACAGTGTCCTCCTCCGACTCCGCATAACCAGCACAGGGCCAGCTGCAGAGTGGAACAGTGTCCTGCTCTGACTCCGCCTAACCAGCACAGGGCCAGCTGCAGAGTGGAACAGTGTCCTGCTCTGACTCCTGATGTGGTCAGGGTGATGTGGTCAGGGTGATGTGGTCAGGGTGATGTGGTCAGGGTGATGTGATCAGGGTGATGTGACATGTGGTCAGGGTGATGTGACATGTGGTCAGGGTGACGTGACATGTGGTCAGGGTGACATGTGGTCAGGGTGATGTGGTCAGGGTGATGTGGTCAGGGTGATGTGGCCAGGGTGATGTGGTCAGGGTGATGTGGCCAGGGTGATGTGGTCAGGGCGATGTGGTCAGGGCGATGTGACATGTGGTCAGGGTGATGTGACATGTGGTCAGGGTGATGTGACATGTGGTCAGAGTGATGTGGTCAGGGTGATGTGACATGTGGTCAGGGTGATGTGATCAGGGTGATGTGGCATGTGGTCAGGGTGATGTGACATGTGGTCAGGGTGATGTGGCATGTGGTCAGGGTGATGTGGTCAGGGTGATGTGACATGTGGTCAGGGTGATGTGGCATGTGGTCAGGGTGATGTGGCATGTGGTCAGGGTGATGTGGCATGTGGTCAGGGTGATGCGGTCAGGGTGATGTGACATGCGGTCAGGGTGATGCAGTCAGGGTGATGCGGTCAGGGTGATGCGGTCAGGGTGATGTGGCATGTGGTCAGGGTGATGTGACATGTGGTCAGGGTGATGTGGTCAGGTTGATGTGGTCAGGGTGATGTGGCATGTGGTCAGGGTGATGTGACGTGGTCAGGGTGATGTGACGTGGTCAGGGTGATGTGGTCAGGGTGATGTGACATGTGGTCAGGTTGATGTGGTCAGGGTGATGTGACATGTGGTCAGGTTGATGTGGTCAGGGTGATGTGACATGTGGTCAGGGTGATGTGGTCAGGGTGATGTGACATGTGGTCAGGGTGATGTGGTCAGGGTGATGTGACATGTGGTCAGGGTGATGTGGTCAGGGTGATATGACATGTGGTCATGGTGATGTGGTCAGGGTGATGTGACATGTGGTCAGGGTGATGTGGTCAGGGTGATGTGACATGTGGTCAGGGTGATGTGGCATGTGGTCAGGGTGATGTGGTCAGGGTGATGTGGCCAGGTTGATGTGTTCAGGGTGATGTGACATGTGGTCAGGTTGATGTGACATGCGTCAGGGTGATGTGATAAGTCGGGGTGATGCGGTCGGGGTGATGCGGTCGGGGTGATGCGGTCGGGGTGATGCGGTCGGGGTGATGCGGTCGGGGTGATGTTACCGACCTTTAAACCCTCACAACGTGTTGACACCAGCTATAAAACAAGGCTTGTGATAGACAAGGAAGTCTCATGCAGATGAAGATGGCTGACTGTTGTGTTCAGTACAAGCTGAGTCCCGGTACGGGGGGCGGGGTGATGTAACAGCCCAGTCAGCCAAGCAGAGTCCTGGTACTGGGGGGGATGATGTAAAATCCAGGCAGAAGAGAGACTGTTCACACTACATTTCATCTGCCAAAGCAGAGAGAACAAAACAGCACTCAAAATGGTAATGAATGTGGTGGAGCTGCTTACAAACAGGGGAACAAGGTAGTGTAGCAGACTGGGCTGAGGGGTAGTCTAGCAGACTGGGCTGTGGGGTAGTCTAGCAGACTGGGCTGTGGGGTAGTCTAGCAGACTGGGCTGTGGGGTAGTCTAGCAGACTGGGGGTAGTCTAGCAGACTGGGGGTAGTCTAGCAGACTGGGGGTAGTCTAGCAGACTGGGCTGAGGGGTAGTCTAGCAGACTGGGCTGTGGGGTAGTCTAGCAGACTGGGCTGAGGGGTAGTCTAGCAGACTGGGCTGTGGGGTAGTCTAGCAGACTGGGCTGTGGGGTAGTCTAGCAGACTGGGCTGTGGGGTAGTCTAGCAGACTGGGCTGAGGGGTAGTCTAGCAGACTGGGCTGAGGGGTAGTCTAGCAGACTGGGGGTAGTCTAGCAGACTGGGGGTAGTCTAGCAGACTGGGGGTAGTCTAGCAGACTGGGGGTAGTCTAGCAGACTGGGCTGTGGGGTAGTCTAGCAGACTGGGCTGTGGGGTAGTCTAGCAGACTGGGCTGTGGGGTAGTCTAGCAGACTGGGCTGTGGGGTAGTCTAGCAGACTGGGCTGTGGGGTAGTCTAGCAGACTGGGCTGTGGGGTAGTCTAGCAGACTGGGCTGAGGGGTAGTCTAGCAGACTGGGCTGTGGGGTAGTCTAGCAGACTGGGCTGTGGGGTAGTCTAGCAGACTGGGCTGTGGGGTAGTCTAGCAGACTGGGCTGTGGGGTAGTCTAGCAGACTGGGCTGTGGGGTAGTCTAGCAGACTGGGCTGTGGGGTAGTCTAGCAGACTGGGCTGAGGGGTAGTCTAGCAGACTGGGCTGTGGGGTGGTCTTGGCCCCAGAGCGGGGGCTGGTCTTGGCCCCAGCTAGCTACAGAGCAGGGGGCTGGTCGAGGCGTCAGCTAGCTACAGAGCAGGGGGCTGGTCGAGGCGTCAGCTAGCTACAGAGCAGGGGGCTGGTCGAGGCGTCAGCTAGCTACAGAGCGGGGGGCTGGTCGAGGCGTCAGCTAGCTACAGAGCGGGGGGCTGGTCGAGGCGTCAGCTAGCTACAGAGCGGGGGCTGGTGGTGGCCCCCAGCTAGCTACAGAGCGGGGGCTGGTGGTGGCCCCCAGCTAGCTACAGAGCGGGGGCTGGTCGTGGCCCCCAGCTAGCTACAGAGCGGGGGATGGTCGTGGCCCCCAGCTAGCTACAGAGCGGGGGCTGGTCGTGGCCCCCAGCTAGCTACAGAGCGGGGGCTGGTCGTGGCCCCCAGCTAGCTACAGAGCGGGGGCTGGTCGTGGCCCCCAGCTAGCTACAGAGCGGGGGCTGGTCGTGGCCCCCAGCTAGCTACGGAGCGGGGGCTGGTCGTGGCCCCCAGCTAGCTACAGAGCGGGGGCTGGTCGTGGCCCCCAGCTAGCTACGGAGCGGGGCTGGTCGTGGCCCCCAGCTAGCTACAGAGCGGGGGCCGGTCGTGGCCCCCAGCTAGCTACAGAGCGGGGGGGCTGGTTGAGGCGTCAGCTAGCTACAGAGCGGGGGGCTGGTCGAGGCGTCAGCTAGCCACAGAGCGGGGCCAGGGAGAAGCAGTCTGAGGTGATCACGACAGCCAAGTGTTGGACAGAGTTCCCTGTCTGATATCACATGGAAACAGCCCTATGGGCACAGGTCTAAAGTAGTGCACTATATAGGGAATAGGGTTCCATTTGGGCCTGGTCTAAACTAGTGCACTATTTAGGGGATTGGGTGGGTTCTGGTCTATAGTAGTGCACTATATAGGGAATAGGGTGGGTTCTGGTCTATAGTAGTGCACTATATAGGGAATAGGGTTCCATTGGGTCCTGGTATAAAGTTGTGCACTAAATTGGGAATAGGGTGAGTCCTGGTCTAAAGTAGTGCACTAAATTGGGAAGAGGGTTCTGGGTTCCATTTGGGACACTGCCTGTCCTCTCCCCGTAGAGGGCTCAGCGCTGGTCACGGTGCCGCCTGGCGTGGCAGTAAGTCTGGCTGTTGCATTAAATATCAGCAGCCGTCCAGCTGACTAGACTACAGGAGCAGACTGGTGATTAACTGTACTGTTCACAGCTATAGTCAGAGAGAAGACTGGCGGGATGATTGTTTGAGTCTATTGAACCAAATGTACCAATCTGAATGATGTACCAATGACAGGGCTCCTGACTGTGGTGGGTCCATAAAGAAAGGAACATTCCCACAACACAACACGATCCTATTTAATAGCTGTGGGCCTCATGTGTGAAGGGAGGTGATGGACACAGCGCGACAAGTTCATGGTTGAATCAGACACGTCACGCAACATCCAGTGTAAGACGTCACATGACAGAGGTACTCAACTCACAAGGTCAATCAATAATAATAAATATTTAGGTTTCATAGAAATGGAATTTATATTTTCAAACTGACGCTACAGACATGGACAATGTGCATTATTATTATTCAATGGAGCGTTGCTATTTGCACGAGATCGCTGAGCTCGCTGGCTGTATATCATCACCCTCCATACTGGCCAATGGCCTGCTACAGTAGTTCCACACAATCCCACAGAGGCTATCCGGTGTATCTGGAACAGTTGTTCAAGTACAATGTGAATTTAACCAGGTTCATGTATTCATTTTTGTATTCGAAAATCATTTTGATGCACTGAGAGAGAAAGAGGCGACGATTCTCAGAACAGATGTGGCTCTACAAATGTTTTATTTCCTTTTGGATGCAGAGAGTGAGTTCTGCTTGATTAAAACGACCTGATCTCCAAAGTCCACGTCTATAGTCTCTATCAACCACACACAACGCAGTTACAGCGGTGCAGTATAGCACCGGTTACAAATCAATCACATCGGCCTAGTAGCAGGATAAATTATTATAAACATATTTACAAACGTCGATTAAATCTGGCCAACCGATAGCGAGGAAGAGAAAAGGCGCTGATCAGATCTAGTGCATCAGATTCTAGTGCGCTGATCAGATCTAGTGCACTAGTATCCTTGGAGACGCACTTTCCAACTTTCCAACAGTGGTGAGACCACCCCCATCTAGCTTGCTGGCTAGCTACAGTACATCATTAAAAAGGGGCAACTGTTAAACCCTAACAGTAAAAACGGTAGCTACCTATCCCCAAAGCAACGTAAACTACACATTTTACAGTAAAATACAGCCATCAGTCTCACCTGTAAATGTAGCCAAATAAGTACGCTCGTGCACGGCGACTGTACGCTGCTCTTCACCATCAGAGGAACACACCAAGATGAGAAACTGGAGCTGTAGCGCCCCCTGCTGAGAAGTAGCGGTAGCTGCTCTGAGTACGTTTACATGCGCAGTAATAATTAGTAGTGATGGACCGGTTTGACATTTTTGTCTGATACCATATCCAATATTTAGCTTGCCCCCCCCCAAAAAAACGATACTGCAAACCAATATTTAAAATTTCTGCGGCCTTAAGCATTCTAGTACAGTTAAATAGTTAACACGGACGCAGCAGTCTAAGGCATCTCAATGCAAGAGGCGTCACGGCAGTCCCTGGTTCGAATCCAGGGTGTATCACAACCGGCCGTGACTGGGAGTCCCATAGGGCGGCGTACAATTGGCCCAGCGTCGTCCACGTTTGGCCGGTGTAGGAAGTCATTGTAAATAATAATTTGTTCTTAACTGACTTGCCTAGTTAAATAAAGGTTACACACAGACCAGAAAGTTATTTTGTTGCCATTTACGTCCCCAATACAAGTCAAAAATAATCAAAACCCATTTCTTTCAATTGCTAGACATCAGCCGATACCGATGTTGCCATTTTTAGCTAATATCGCCCGATACGTTGACCCATATATCGTACATCCCTAATAATTAGATCCTAAACTGATTATGGCAGGAGGCAGATGATGCAATAGTCATGCATATCTTAAATCAGCCTAATGTCAAAATCTTAGTATGTTTCAAATACACCGATTAAAACACCTGGTTTTCTGAGTAAATCTGTGGAATTATAAGGACATTTAAAACTCAAATGGGCATCCCAGCTGTGTATTTGACCTGCACATCTGCACCAGCCAGCCAAGTTATTTATTTACTTAACTAGGCAAGTCAGTTAAGAACAAATTCTTATTTACAATGACGGCCTAAACCTGGACGACGCTGGGCCAAATGTGTGCCGCCCTATGGGACTCCCAATCACAGTCATTTGTGATACAGCCTCGAGTGAAGTGAGTGTATGTGGGTTTAATCACATCGTCCTCTTTAAAGTCTACTCTGGGATAAAAACAAAGTAAATACCCGTTCTCTGTGTTCATACCGTCCTTGAATGAGGACTCAACTCTTGCCAGTTTACCTCACCTGTTGTGGTTCGAGTCCTCGTTGCGTTCACATTGCTATGTTTAGAAAGGAACCAAGATCCTTTTCCAACATTCACTCAATGCACTGTGGGTTTTCCCCCAAGTGCAGGACTAGTCATTCTATCAGACAGCTAGATATAATACCTACTTACATTTTATATAAAAACTCAGCAAAAAAAGAAAACAGCCCTTTTTTCAGGACCCTGTCTTTAAAAGATAATCTGTAAAAAATCCAAATAACTTCACAGATCTTCATTGTAAAGGGTTTTAACACTGTTTCCCATGCATGTTCAATGAACCATAAACAATTAATGAACATGCACCTGTGGAACGGTCATTAAGACACTAACAGCTTACAGATGGTAGGCAATTAAGGTCACAGTTATGAAATCTTAGGACACTAAAGAGACCTTTCTTCTGACTCTGGAAAACATCAAAAGAAAGATGCCCAGGGTCCCTGCTCATCTGTGTGAACGTGCCTTAGGCATGCTGCAAGGAGGCATGAGGACTGCAGATGTGGCCAGGGCAATTAATCGCAATGTCCGTACTGTGAGACGCCTAAGACAGCGCTACAGGGAGACAGGACGGACAGCTGATCATACTCGCAGTGGCAGACCACGTGTAACAACACCTGCACAGGATCGGTACATCCGAACATCACACCTGCGGGACAGGTGCTTCTACACCTGCATTGCTTGCTGTTTGGGGTTTTAGGCTGGGTATCTGTATAGCACTTTGAGACATCAGCGGATGTAAAAAGGGCTTTATAAATACATTTGATATGAGGTACAGGATGGCAACAACTGCCCGAGTTACACCAGGAACATACAATCCCTCCATCAGTGCTCAGACTGTCTGCAATAGGCTGAGAGAGGCTGGACTAAGAACTTGTAGGCCTGTTGTAAAGGGCAGGTCCTCACCAGACATCACCTACGGGCACAAACCCACCATCGCTGGACCAGACAGGACTGGCAAAAAGTGCTCTTCACTGACGAGTCGCGGTTGTGTCTCACCAGGGGTGATGGTCGGATTCGCATTTATCGTCGAAGGAATGAGCGTTACACCGAGGCCTGTACTCTGGATCGGGATCGATTTGGAGGTGAAGGGTCCGTCATGGTCTGGGGCGGCGTGTCACAGCATCATCTGACTGAGCTTGTTGTCATTGTAGGGAATCTCAACGCTGTGTGTTACAAGGAAGACATCCTCCTCCCTCATGTGGTACCCTTCCTGCAGGCTCATCCTGACATGACCCTCCAGCATGACAATGCCACCAGCCATACTGCTTGTTCTGTGCGTGATTTCCCGCAAGACTGGAATGTCAGTGTTCTGCCATGGCCAGCGAAGAGCCCGGATCTCAATCCCATTGAGCACGTCTGGGACCTGTTGGATCGGAGGGTGAGGGCTAGGGCCATTTCCCCCAGAAATGTCCAGGAACTTGCAGGTGCCTTGGTGGAAGAGCAGGGTAACATCTCACAGCAAGAACTGGCAAATCCGGTGCAGTCCCTGAGGAGGAGAGGCACTGCAGTACTTAATGCAGCTGGTGGCCACACCAGATACTGACTGTTACTTTTGATTTTGACAGGGACACATTATTCAATTTCTGTTAGTCACATGTCTGTAGAACTTGTTCAGTTTATGTCTCAGTTGTTGAATCTTGTTCATACAAATATTTACACATGTTAAGTTTGCTGAAAATAAACGCAGTTGACAGTTTCTTTTTTTTGCTGAGTTTATAATACCTACTTACATTTTGGAAGCTAATAGATTGTCTCCTCTTTGAACTAAAAAGCAATCACTAATCAGAAGATACTATTAACATGTAAATAATATTAACAGAATAAATAGCAGAATAATAACTGTATATTTGTAAAGTGTCCACCCAATGTGGGCTACTGGCCCTTTAATAAGATCTGGGACTGATGCCGTACCTCTGTGGTGTGATTCTTACCAAATATGTCTTCCCACAATGGAATAAACAGTTTACGAAGCTCTCTCTGCCTTTAGATCACAAATTACAAACATCATCTGAACCAAAAACTCCCCACATTTTTGAATTTCTGTACATCCTTGACAACCACTAATCAATATCAACACATCTCTCTATCGCGGCCGTCGGTCTCCCGCGAGGGGTGTAGTGTGTGGTGGGGGAACCTGGGGAGCTTTGTGTTCACATTGTCCTAAAAAGGGAACCTGAACGCGGAATTCAAGCAAACCAAACTCAGACCCCCTCTTGAGATGGTCTCAGTTGGGTTCACTTTTGGCGTTCGAGGGGTCGAAGTTCCTTCGGAGTGTTCAGACTGCACCAAAAAAACAAGCGAACCACAATGAGTTCACAGAAATAGTCTGAAAGGGACCAATCAGAAGCACTTGGTCCTGTAAAGAACCAATCAGAAGCACTTGGTCCTGTAAGTGGCTCTGGATAAGAGTCTGCTAACTGCCAGACATGTAGAGACCAATCAGAAGCACTTGGTCCTGTAAAGGACCAATCAGAAGCACTTGGTCCTGTAAGTGGCTCTGGATAAGAGTCTGCTAACTGCCAGACATGTAGGGACCAATCAGAAGCACTTGGTCCTGTAAGGGACCAATCAGAAGCACTTGGTCCTGTAAGGGACCAATCAGAAGCACTTGGTCCTGTAAGGGACCAATCAGAAGCACTTGGTCCTGTAAGGGACCAATCAGAAGCACTTGGTCCTGTAAGTGGCTCTGGATAAGAGTCTGCTAACTGACATGTAGGAGTCTCTGCATTTTGTTTGAAGTTTTAGCTAAAAGTCTCAGAATACATATACAATAGAAATAGGCATCTCTGTCCAGTTATTTAACATTAACATTGCAAAAACATAAAAAGCGAGCAAAATGTTTGACAAATCTTTATTTTATCAAGTTCATTTAAAATCACAATAACATAAAATTTAAACCATGTGCTTTTTTTTAAAGCGTGTGCCATTTCTAATAGAAAACCAAAGTAGGGAACAATGATTGAGTTGATGGTGGAAAACCTCCTCCTGGCCCAGCACTGAGGTTACTCTGAGTTCATCAGTAGGTCCACTGACCAAAACCCCATGTAAACCCTGTCACATGACATCAGCCATGCCAACTCTCTTCAAGTTGTACTGGGCATCAAATTCAGTCAAATGTTTCTAGTCTGCTAGCTCTACGCAGACCCCCAGAGGATAGGATATAGAGCTGTAGTCTGCTCTATGCAGACCCCCAGAGGATAGGATATAGAGCTGTATGTAGTCTGCTCTATGCAGACCCCCAGAGGATAGGATATAGAGCTGTAGTCTGCTCTATGCAGACCCCCAGAGGATAGGATAGAGAGCTGTAGTCTGCTCTATGCAGACACCCAGAGGATAGGATATAGAGCTGTAGTCTGCTCTATGCAGACCCCCAGAGGATAGGATATAGAGCTGTAGTCTGCTAGCTCCATGCAGACCCCCAGAGGATAGGCTATAGAGCTGTAGTCTGCTAGCTCCATGCAGACCCCCAGAGGATAGGCTATAGAGCTGTAGTCTGCTCTACGCAGACCTCCAGAGGATAGGCTATAGAGCTGTAGTCTGCTAGCTCTATGCAGACCCCCAGAGGATAGGTTATAGAGCTGTAGTCTGCTAGCTCTATGCAGACCTCCAGAGGATAGGATATAGAGCTGTAGTCTGCTAGCTCTTTGCAGACCTCCAGAGGATAGGATATAGAGCTGTAGTCTGCTAGCTCCATGCAGACCCCCAGAGGATAGGCTATAGAGCTGTAGTTTGCTAGCTCCATGCAGACCCCCAGAGAATAGGATATAGAGCTGTAGTCTGCTCTATGCAGACCCCCAGAGAATAGGATATAGAGCTGTAGTCTGCTCTATGCAGACCACCAGAGGATAGGCTATAGAGCTGTAGTCTGCTCTACGCAGACCTCCAGAGGATAGGCTATAGAGCTGTAGTCTGCTAGCTCTATGCAGACCCCCAGAGGATAGGATATAGAGCTGTAGTCTGCTAGCTCTATGCAGACCTCCAGAGGATAGGATATAGAGCTGTAGTCTGCTAGCTCCATGCAGACCCCCAGAGGATAGGCTATAGAGCTGTAGTCTGCTAGCTCCATGCAGACCCCCAGAGGATAGGATATAGAGCTGTAGTCTACTAGCTCTACGCAGACCTCCAGAGGATAGGATATATAGCTGTAGTCTGCTAGCTCTACGCAGACCACAAGAGGATATGATATAGAGCTGTAGTCTGCTCCATGCAGACCCCAAGAGGATATGGTATAGAGCTGTAGTCTGCTCTACGCAGATGCCCAGAGGATAGGATATAGAGCTGTAGTCTGCTCTACGCAGACCCCCAGAGGATAGGATATATGAATGAGACGTTGGGACGTTGCCAGGAGTGGAACCAATGAGACGTTGGGACGTTGCCAGGAGTGGAACCAATGAGACGTTGCCAGGAGTGGAACCAATGAGACGTTGGGACGTTGCCAGGAGTGGAACCAATGAGACGTTGGGACGTTGCCAGGAGTGGAACCAATGAGACGTTGGGACGTTGCCAGGAGTGGAACCAATGAGACGTTGGGACGTTGCCAGGAGTGGAACCAATGAGACGTTGGGACGTTGCCAGGAGTGGAACCAATGAAACGTTGGGACGTTGCCAGGAGTGGAACCAATGAGACGTTGGGACGTTGCCAGGAGTGGAACCAATGAGACGTTGAGACGTTGGGACGTTGCCAGGAGTGGAACCAATGAGACGTTGGGACGTTGCCGGGCCTGAAGCTGCCTGAAGCAGTGCACTATCTAGGGATTAGGGTGCCATATTGGACAAAGGCTTCATAGTTCATTCTTCCATATGACCTTCAGCAGTGTTCCAGTACGGGCCACACTACAGATGCAGTGCTCCAGTACGGGCCACACTACAGATGCAGTGACCCAGCAGTCCTCCATGACCCAGACCAGCAGTCCTCACTGACCCAGACCAGCAGTCCTCACTGACCCAGACCAGCAGTCCTCACTGACCCAGAACAGCAGTCCTCCCTGACCCAGACCAGCAGTCCTCACTGACCCAGACCAGCAGTCCTCACTGACCCAGAACAGCAGTCCTCCCTGACCCAGACCAGCAGTCCTCCCTGACCCAGACCAGCAGTCCTCACTGACCCAGACCAGCAGTCCTCACTGACCCAGACCAGCAGTCCTCCCTGACCCAGACCAGCAGTCCTCCTTGACCCAGACCAGCAGTCCTCACTGACCCAGACCAGCAGTCCTCCCTGACCCAGACCAGCAGTCCTCCCTGACCCAGACCAGCAGTCCTCCCTGACCCAGACCAGCAGTCCTCCCTGACCCAGAGCAGCAGTCCTCACTGACCCAGACCAGCAGTCCTCCCTGACCCAGAGCAGCAGTCCTCACTGACCCAGACCAGCAGTCCTCACTGACCCAGACCAGCAGTCCTCAGGCCAGTCAGGGCAGGGCCTCACCAGTCAGCTGGATAGCGATGTTTCCACTGGTATCCGTCTGAACCAACAGCAGGCTGGAGTGGTTGCCAGTTACAACCGGTTTGAACTGGACTGGCAGGTGGATGTAGCGTTGGGATCTGGAGGGCAGGGAGAAACGGGAAGAAATCAAAACATGGACTAAGTATGTACGAGTTCGCAGAAACACGGACAGAGAGGCAGACGACACGGACAGAGAAGCAGACGCAACGGACAGAGAAGCAGACGCAACGGACAGAGAAGCAGACGCAACGGACAGAGAAGCAGACGCAACGGACAGAGAAGCAGACGCAACGGACAGAGAGGCAGACGACACGGACAGAGAGGCAGACGACACGGACAGAGAGGCAGACGACACGGACAGAGAGGCAGACGACACGGACAGAGAGGCAGACGACACGGACAGAGAGGCAGACAAGACGGACTGAGAGGCAGACAACACGGACTGAGAGGCAGACAACACGGACAGAGAGGCAGACAAGACGGACTGAGAGGCAGACAAGACGGACAGAGAGGCAGACAAGACGGACAGAGAGGCAGACAAGACGGACAGAGAGGCAGACAACACGGACTGAGAGGCAGACTTTGAACTGTGATTGTTGTTAGAATAGAACAGTGTCACTTGACAGGTGCAGTACAGGAAGCACCAAATCTCACATTGAAGAAAATACTGTGATAGAAATGTAGTAACAAACGTTAATTCCACATGGCGATGACGTGTGAATGACAACGCTATGCACCATGGGAGGAGTCCGGACATGCAGCAAGGTGCCATTCGCCACACAGCACCACCACACCTACTTCAGTAGATAACACAGTGACCTGCTGTCCAGACGCTCTCAGACCCAGAGCCTGACCAACACAGTGGCCTGCTGTCCAGACGCTCTCAGACCCAGAGCCTGACCAACACAGTGGCCTGCTGTCCAGACGCTCTCAGACCCAGAGCCTGACCAACACAGTGGCCTGCTGTCCAGACACTCACAGACCCAGAGCCTGACCAACACAGTGACCTGCTGTCCAGACACTCTCAGGCCCATAGCCTGACCAACACAGTGGCCTGCTGTCCAGACACTCACAGACCCAGAGCCTGACCAACACAGTGACCTGCTGTCCAGACGCTCTCAGAGCCTGACCAACACAGTGACCTGCTGTCCACACGCTCTCAGGCCCAGAGCCTGACCAGCACAGTGACCTGCTGTCCAGACACTCTCAGGCCCAGAGCCTGACCAACACAGTGACCTGCTGTACAGACGCTCTCAGGCCCAGAGCCTGACCAACACAGTGACCTGCTGTCCAGACGCTCTCAGGTCCAGAGCCTGACCAACACAGTGACCTGCTGTCCAGACGCTCTCAGGCCCAGAGCCTGGCCAACACAGTGACCTGCTGTCCAGACACTCTCGGGTCCAGAGCCTGACCAACACAGTGACCTGCTGTCCAGACGCTCTCAGACCCAGAGCCTGACCAACACAGTGACCTGCTGTCCAGACGCACTCAGGCCCAGAGCCTGGCCAACACAGTGACCTGCTGTCCAGACGCTCTCAGGCCCAGAGCCTGGCCAACACAGTGACCTGCTGTCCAGACACTCTCGGGTCCAGAGCCTGACCAACACAGTGACCTGCTGTCCAGACGCTCTCAGGCCCAGAGCCTGACCAAGACAGTGACCTGCTGTCCAGACACTCTCAGGCCCAGAGCCTGACCAACACAGTGACCTGCTGTCCAGACGCTCTCAGGCCCAGAGCCTGACCAACACAGTGACCTGCTGTCCAGACACTCTCGCGCCCAGAGCCTGGCCAACACAGTGGCCTGCTGTCCAGACGCTCTCAGGCCCAGAGCCTGGCCAACACAGTGACCTGCTGTCCAGACACTCTCGGGTCCAGAGCCTGACCAACACAGTGACCTGCTGTCCAGACGCTCTCAGGCCCAGAGCCTGACCAACACAGTGACCTGCTGTCCAGACACTCTCAGGCCCAGAGCCTGACCAACACAGTGACCTGCTGTCCAGACACTCTCAGGCCCAGAGCCTGACCAACACAGTGACCTGCTGTCCAGACGCTCTCAGGCCCAGAGCCTGGCCAACACAGTGACCTGCTGTCCAGACGCTCTCAGACCCAGAGCCTGACCAACACAGTGACCTGCTGTCCAGACACTCTCAGGCCCATAGCCTGACCAACACAGTGACCTGCTGTCCAGACGCTCTCAGGCCCAGAGCCTGACCAACACAGTGACCTGCTGTCCAGACGCTCTCAGGCCCAGAGCCTGACCAACACAGTGGCCTGCTGTCCAGACGCTCTCAGGCCCAGAGCCTGGCCAACACAGTGACCTGCTGTCCAGACGCTCTCAGGCCCAGAGCCTGGCCAACACAGTGACCTGCTGTCCAGACACTCTCGGGTCCAGAGCCTGACCAACACAGTGACCTGCTGTCCAGACGCTCTCAGGCCCAGAGCCTGACCAACACAGTGACCTGCTGTCCAGACACTCTCAGGCCCAGAGCCTGACCAACACAGTGACCTGCTGTCCAGACGCTCTCAGGCCCATAGCCTGACCAACACAGTGACCTGCTGTCCAGACGCTCTCAGGCCCAGAGCCTGACCAACACAGTGACCTGCTGTCCAGACACTCTCGCGCCCAGAGCCTGGCCAACACAGTGGCCTGCTGTCCAGACGCTCTCAGGCCCAGAGCCTGGCCAACACAGTGACCTGCTGTCCAGACACTCTCGGGTCCTGCTGTCCAGACGCTCTCAGGCCCAGAGCCTGACCAACACAGTGACCTGCTGTCCAGACACTCTCGGGTCCAGAGCCTGACCAACACAGTGACCTGCTGTCCAGACACTCTCAGGCCCAGAGCCTGACCAACACAGTGACCTGCTGTCCAGACGCTCTCAGGCCCAGAGCCTGGCCAACACAGTGACCTGCTGTCCAGACGCTCTCAGACCCAGAGCCTGACCAACACAGTGACCTGCTGTCCAGACACTCTCAGGCCCATAGCCTGACCAACACAGTGACCTGCTGTCCAGACGCTCTCAGGCCCAGAGCCTGACCAACACAGTGACCTGCTGTCCAGACGCTCTCAGGCCCAGAGCCTGACCAACACAGTGGCCTGCTGTCCAGACGCTCTCAGGCCCAGAGCCTGGCCAACACAGTGACCTGCTGTCCAGACGCTCTCAGGCCCAGAGCCTGACCAACACAGTGGCCTGCTGTCCAGACGCTCTCAGGCCCAGAGCATGACCAACACAGTGGCCTGCTGTCCAGACGCTCTCAGACAAACCCCTCTGAGTTTCCACAGCATTAGGAGCAGGAAGTCACACTCAGGTTACACACACAGCATCAATCACAGCCTTTCAGTACATCATAGCCTGGTCCCAGGCCTGGTTGTGCCGTCTTGGTCAACTTCTATAGTCATGGTCTAGCTCTGTGGCCAGGCTAACCAGGACACTGATTACAGAAGAGGAATGACAGTCACCAAGCGGCGTGGACTCACCTTAGGGAATATTTGGAATGCTTGATGTGGAAGGGCTCTTTAGGGGTTAGGAACATCAGCTGCAACATCAGACAAGCTCAACATCAAATCCATGCAACGCAAAGCATTCTGGGTAGTTATCACATCCATCACAGTTCATGCAATTATTCTGTGTGTGTGTGTGTGTTGCTCACCGCATGCGTTTCCAAGGAGTTGTTTCTCATGTTGACCTTCAGTGTGCTGGTCTCCCCTACCCTGGTAGGGGGGAATGAGTAGTGGTCCTGGGGGGCGTATACCCCCCTACACAGAGCCTCCTCCTGACTGGAACACACAACATCATCCACACATTTAACATCGACCTGAACCTTCCTCCTCCCTGGGGCTCTGAGCTTCCTGAACCTTCCTCCTCCATGGGGCTCTGAGCTTCCTGAACCTTCCTCCTCCATGGGGCTCTGAGCTTCCTGACCATCTACCTGAACCTTCCTCCTCCATGGGGCTCTGAGCTTCCTGACCATCTACCTGAACCTTCCTCCTCCACGGGGCTCTGAGCTTCCTGAACATCTACCTGAACCTTCCTCCACCCTGGGGCTCTGAGCTTCCTGAACCTTCCTCCTCCATGGGGCTCTGAGCTTCCTGAACATCTACCTGAACCTTCCTCCTCCACGGGGCTCTGAGCTTCCTGAACATCTACCTGAACCTTCCTCCACCCTGTGGCTCTGAGCTTCCTGAACCTTCCTCCTCCATGGGGCTCTGAGCTTCCTGAACCTTCCTCCTCCATGGGGCTCTTAGCTTCCTGAACATCTACCTGAACCTTCCTCCTACATGGGGCTCTGAGCTTCCTGACCATCTACCTAAACCTTCCTCCTCCATGGGGCTCTGAGCTTCCTGACCATCTACCTGAACCTTCCTCCTCCATGGGGCTCTGAGCTTCCTGACCATCTACCTGAACCTTCCTCCTTCATGGGGCTCTGAGCTTCCTGAACATCTACCTGAACCTTCCTCCTCCATGGGGCTCTGAGCTTCCTGAACATCGACCTGAACCTTCCTCCTCCATGGGGCTCTGAGCTTCCTGAACATCTACCTGAACCTTCCTCCTCCATGGGGCTCTGAGCTTCCTGAACATCTACCTGAACCTTCCGCCATGGGGCTCGGAGCTTCGTGACCAGTTATCCTTCAGATCAAATCAAGAGCTATATCTGAACGTTAACCAGCTAGTTAGCCAGCAGACCAACTAACTAGCTGGTTAACTAGCTGACTAACTAGTGCTCCCTGTTTTGTGAGTCATCCTCCACTGTGCTCTGGACTGTGGAGGATCGACCTTGTTTTTCTAGTCATCACTAGTGAGAGATGACTACCAGTCCTTACCCAGTCATCACTAGTGAGACCTGACTGCCAGTCCTTACCCAGTCATCACTAGTGAAACCTGACTGCCAGTCCTTACCCAGTCATCACTAGTGAGACCTGACTGCCAGTCCTTACCCAGTCATCACTAGTGAAACCTGACTGCCAGTCCTTACCCAGTCATCACTAGTGAGACCTGACTGCCAGTCCTTACCCAGTCATGCCCCCATCAGCAACCGGGTCAGGTCTTCTCCTGGTCTTAAAGGCTTCAGTCTTCACCAGAGAACAGTCTGCTTCCTGAGGAGCCACCGCTGGACCAACCTTCACACCCTGAAACACATCATCATCATCATGGCCACCATCACCCTCCACGCCACCGTCACCCTCCACGCCACCACCACCCTCCACGTTCCCCTCCACGCCATCGCCACCCTCCACCGCCACCCTCCACCTCACCCTCCACCGGTAAAGCAGAAGGGTCGTATTCATTAGGGGACACCATATCCAGAAGGGTAGTATAATGATGTCCTATAACAGTCTCCTGGCAGTATAATGATGTCCTATAACAGTCTCCTGGCAGTATAATGATGTCCTATAACAGTCTCCTGGCAGTATAATGATGTCCTATAACAGTCTCCTGGCAGTATAATGATGTCCTATAACAGTCTCCTGGCAGTATAATGATGTCCTATAACAGTCTCCTGGCAGTATAATGATGTCCTATAACAGTCTCCTGGCAGTATAATGATGTCCTATAACAGTCTCCTGGCAGTATAATGATGTCCTATAACAGTCTCCTGGCAGTATAATGATGTCCTATAACAGTCTCCTAGCAGTATAATGATGTCCTATAACAGTCTCCTGGCAGTATAATGATGTCCTATAACAGTCTCCTGGCAGTATAATGATGTCCTATAACAGTCTCCTGGCAGTATAATGATGTCCTATAACAGTCTCCTAGCAGTATAATGATGTCTGGCAGTATAATGATAACAGTCTCCTGGCAGTATAATGATGTCCTATAACAGTCTCCTGGCAGTAAAATGATGTCCTATAACAGTCTCCTGGCAGTATAATGATGTCCTATAACAGTCTCCTGGCAGTATAATGATGTCCTATAACAGTCTCCTAGCAGTATAATGATGTCCTATAACAGTCTCCTGGCAGTATAATGATGTCCTGTAACAGTCTCCTGGCAGTATAATGATGTCCTATAACAGTCTCCTGGCAGTAAAATGATGTCCTATAACAGTCTCCTGGCAGTATAATGATGTCCTATAACAGTCTCCTGGCAGTATAATGATGTCCTATAACAGTCTCCTGGCAGTATAATGATGTCCTATAACAGTCTCCTGGCAGTATAATGATGTCCTATAACAGTCTCCTAGCAGTATAATGATGTCCTATAACAGTCTCCTGGCAGTATAATGATGTCCTATAACAGTCTCCTGGCAGTATAATGATGTCCTATAACAGTCTCCTGGCAGTATAATGATGTCCTATAACAGTCTACCCACAGTGCCACAGAGCTGGAAGCGTATCCTGGTCTTGTGCTGAGGCTCAGCCACAGGGTGACACTCCAGGTCCCAGAACTGAGCATAGTCCCCTCGGTCCCTCGGCAGAAAGGTGATGGGCACCTGGAGGAGAGGAGGAGACACCAACAGGAGGAGATCAACAGGAGGAGAGGAGACATCAACAACACCATCATGGTCAAAGCCCTACAGGACATCCTATTGACCAAAGACACATTGTTCTGGGACCAGGGGTGTGACTGGGTAAAGCTGGGTGGTCAGTAACCCCCCCTAATAAAGATATGTTCTGGGGACCAGGGGTGTGACTGGGTAAAGCTGGGTGGTCAGTAACCCCCCTAATAAAGATATGTTCTGGGGACCAGGGGTGTGACTGGGTAAAGCTGGGTGGTCAGTAACCCCCCTAATAAAGATATGTTCTGGGGACCAGGGGTGTGACTGGGTAAAGCTGGGTGGTCAGTAACCCCCCTAATAAAGATATGTTCTGGGGACCAGGGGTGTGACTGGGTAAAGCTGGGTGGTCAGTAACCCCCCTAATAAAGATATGTTCTGGGGACCAGGGGTGTGACTGGGTAAAGCTGGGTGGTCAGTAACCCCCCTAATAAAGATATGTTCTGGGACCAGGGGTGTGACTGGGTAAAGCTGGGTGGTCAGTAACCCTAATAAAGATATGTTCTGGGGACCAGGGGTGTGACTGGGTAAAGCTGGGTGGTCAGTAACCCTAATAAAGATATGTTCTGGGGACCAGGGGTGTGACTGGGTAAAGCTGGGTGGTCAGTAACCCCCCTAATAAAGATATGTTCTGGGGACCAGGGGTGTGACTGGGTAAAGCTGGGTGGTCAGTAACCCTAATAAAGATATGTTCTGGGGACCAGGGGTGTGACTGGGTAAAGCTGGGTGGTCAGTAACCCCCCTAATAAAGATATGTTCTGGGACCAGGGGTGTGACTGGGTAAAGCTGGGTGGTCAGTAACCCCCCTAATAAAGATATGTTCTGGGGACCAGGGGTGTGACTGGGTAAAGCTGGGTGGTCAGTAACCCCCCCTAATAAAGATATGTTCTGGGGACCAGGGGTGTGACTGGGTAAAGCTGGGTGGTCAGTAACCCCCCCCCCCCCCCTAATAAAGATATGTTCTGGGACCAGGGGTGTGACTGGGTAAAGCTGGGTGGTCAGTAACCCCCCTAATAAAGATATGTTCTGGGGACCAGGGGTGTGACTGGGTAAAGCTGGGTGGTCAGTAACCCTAATAAAGATATGTTCTGGGACCAGGGGTGTGACTGGGTAAAGCTGGGTGGTCAGTAACCCCCCCTAATAAAGATATGTTCTGGGGACCAGGGGTGTGACTGGGTAAAGCTGGGTGGTCAGTAACCCCCCTAATAAAGATATGTTCTGGGACCAGGGGTGTGACTGGGTAAAGCTGGGTGGTCAGTAACCCCCCTAATAAAGATATGTTCTGGGACCAGGGGTGTGACTGGGTAAAGCTGGGTGGTCAGTAACCCTCCTAATAAAGATATGTTCTGGGGACCAGGGGTGTGACTGGGTAAAGCTGGGTGGTCAGTAACCCTAATAAAGATATGTTCTGGGGACCAGGGGTGTGACTGGGTAAAGCTGGGTGGTCAGTAACCCTAATAAAGATATGTTCTGGGGACCAGGGGTGTGACTGGGTAAAGCTGGGTGGTCAGTAACCCCCCTAATAAAGATATGTTCTGGGGACCAGGGGTGTGACTGGGTAAAGCTGGGTGGTCAGTAACCCCCCTAATAAAGATATGTTCTGGGGACCAGGGGTGTGACTGGGTAAAGCTGGGTGGTCAGTAACCCCCCTAATAAAGATATGTTCTGGGGACCAGGGGTGTGACTGGGTAAAGCTGGGTGGTCAGTAACCCTAATAAAGATATGTTCTGGGACCAGGGGTGTGACTGGGTAAAGCTGGGTGGTCAGTAACCCCCCTAATAAAGATATGTTCTGGGACCAGGGGTGTGACTGGGTAAAGCTGGGTGGTCAGTAACCCCCCTAATAAAGATATGTTCTGGGGACCAGGGGTGTGACTGGGTAAAGCTGGGTGATCAGTAACCCTAATAAAGATATGTTCTGGGGACCAGGGGTGTGACTGGGTAAAGCTGGGTGGTCAGTAACCCTAATAAAGATATGTTCTGGGACCAGGGGTGTGACTGGGTAAAGCTGGGTGGTCAGTAACCCCCCTAATAAAGATATGTTCTGGGGACCAGGGGTGTGACTGGGTAAAGCTGGGTGATCAGTAACCCTAATAAAGATATGTTCTGGGGACCAGGGGTGTGACTGGGTAAAGCTGGGTGGTCAGTAACCCCCTCTAATAAAGATATGTTCTGGGGACCAGGGGTGTGACTGGGTAAAGCTGGGTGGTCAGTAACCCTAATAAAGATATGTTCTGGGGACCAGGGGTGTGACTGGGTAAAGCTGGGTGGTCAGTAACCCTAATAAAGATATGTTCTGGGACCAGGGGTGTGACTGGGTAAAGCTGGGTGGTCAGTAACCCCCCTAATAAAGATATGTTCTGGGGACCAGGGGTGTGACTGGGTAAAGCTGGGTGGTCAGTAACCCCCCTAATAAAGATATGTTCTGGGGACCAGGGGTGTGACTGGGTAAAGCTGGGTGGTCAGTAACCCCCCTAATAAAGATATGTTCTGGGGACCAGGGGTGTGACTGGGTAAAGCTGGGTGGTCAGTAACCCTAATAAAGATATGTTCTGGGACCAGGGGTGTGACTGGGTAAAGCTGGGTGGTCAGTAACCCCCCCTAATAAAGATATGTTCTGGGGACCAGGGGTGTGACTGGGTAAAGCTGGGTGGTCAGTAACCCCCCCTAATGAAGATATGTTCTGGGACCAGGGGTGTGACTGGGTAAAGCTGGGTGGTCAGTAACCCTCCCCCCTAATAAAGATATGTTCTGGGACCAGGGGTGTGACTGGGTAAAGCTGGGTGGTCAGTAACCCTAATAAAGATATGTTCTGGGACCAGGGGTGTGACTGGGTAAAGCTGGGTGGTCAGTAACCCCCCCTAATAAAGATATGTTCTGGGGACCAGGGGTGTGACTGGGTAAAGCTGGGTGGTCAGTAACCCCCCTAATAAAGATATGTTCTGGGACCAGGGGTGTGACTGGGTAAAGCTGGGTGGTCAGTAACCCTAATAAAGATATGTTCTGGGGACCAGGGGTGTGACTGGGTAAAGCTGGGTGGTCAGTAACCCCCCTAATAAAGATATGTTCTGGGGACCAGGGGTGTGACTGGGTAAAGCTGGGTGGTCAGTAACCCCCCCTAATAAAGATATGTTCTGGGGACCAGGGGTGTGACTGGGTAAAGCTGGGTGGTCAGTAACCCTAATAAAAATATGTTCTGGGACCAGGGGTGTGACTGGGTAAAGCTGGGTGGTCAGTAACCCCCCCTAATAAAGATATGTTCTGGGGACCAGGGGTGTGACTGGGTAAAGCTGGGTGGTCAGTAACCCTAATAAAGCCATAGGTAGGGGTAGAGAGAGTAATCACCTGCATCTTGTGGTATGCTCCCAGGGTTCCAGAGACTCTGGGACATCTGAAGGCTGTGTAGGTGGCCCGGTACACGTCCCCACTGCTGTCCACCCCCTTTACATAGGGAGGGGCGAAGGAAGACAGGTACCACCTCACCTGTTCTCCTCTGTTCTCCACCTTCACAGAGGACTCTGACGAAGGAAGAGACGGCTTTAGATCAAAACACTGGAAACAGGAACATTCTTCAAGAACATACACATCATTTTGGTATTATCTAGAGGGGAAATAGGGCTATTGACTGGCAACTGCAAACTCCAGAGGTTATAGATATGTCCCAACGCAGAGATTATAGATATCCTTATGTAATACATGTATCACTAGCCACTTTAACTATGCCACTTTGTTTACATACTCATCTCATATGTATATACTGTACTCGATACCATCTACTGTATCTTGCCTATGCTGCTCTGTACCATCACTCATTCATATATCCTTATGTACATATTCTTTATCCCCTCACACTGTGTACAAGACAGTAGTTTTGGAATTGTTAGTTAGATTACTTGTTGGTTATTACTGCATTGTCGGAACTAGAAGCACAAGCATTTCGCTACACTCGCATTAACATCTGCTAACCATGTGTATGTGACAAATAAAATTTTATTTGATTTGAAATGTCCCAACGCAGAGATTATAGATATGTCCCAACGCAGAGATTATAGATATGTCCCAACGCTGAGATTATAGATATGTCCCAACGCAGAGATTATAGATATGTCCCAACGCTGAGATTATAGATATGTCCCAATGCTGAGATTATAGATATGTCCCAATGCAGAGATTATAGTTATTTCCCAATGCTGAATAACGCTGGGAGTCAGAGATTATAGGTATGCCCCAATGCTGAGATTATAGGTATGTCCCAATGCTGAGATTATAGATATGTCCCAACGCTGAGTGTCAGATATTATAGATATGTCCCAATGCTGAGATTATAGATATGTCCCAATGCTGAGATTATAGATATGTCCCAATGCTGAGAATATAGATATGTCCCAATGCTGAGATTATAGATATGTCCCAATGCTGAGATTATAGATATGTCCCAATGCTGAGATTATAGATATGTCGCAATGCTGAGATTATAGATATGTCGCAATGCTGAGATTATAGATATGTCCCAACGCTGAGATTATAGATATGTCCCAACGCTGAGATTATAGATATGTCCCAACGCTGAGATTATAGATATGTCCCAATGCTGAGATTATAGATATGTCCCAATGCTGAGATTATAGATATGTCCCAACGCTGAGTGTCAGATATTATAGATATGTCCCAATGCTGAGATTATAGATATGTCCCAATGCTGAGATTATAGATATGTCCCAATGCTGAGAATATAGATATGTCCCAATGCTGAGATTATAGATATGTCCCAATGCTGAGATTATAGATATGTCCCAATGCTGAGATTATAGATATGTCGCAATGCTGAGATTATAGATATGTCGCAATGCTGAGATTATAGATATGTCCCAACGCTGAGATTATAGATATGTCCCAACGCTGAGATTATAGATATGTCCCAATGCTGAGATTATAGATATGTCCCAATGCTGAGATTATAGATATGTCCCAATGCTGAGATTATAGATATGTCCCAATGCTGAGATTATAGATATGTCCCAATGCTGAGATTATAGATATGTCCCAATGCTGAGATTATAGATATGTCCCAACGCTGAGATTATAGATATGTCCCAACGCTGAGATTATAGATATGTCCCAATGCTGAGATTATAGATATGTCCCAATGCTGAGATTATAGATATGTCCCAATGCTGAGATTATAGATATGTCGCAATGCTGAGATTATAGATATGTCCCAACGCTGAGTAAGGCTGGGAGCCAGAGTGTCTCCTACCTGAGGTTTCTCCTGAGGGCGTGGCAGGAAACATGATGGTACGGTTACTGATCTCTACCGTGGCTGGAGCTGTCCCGGTCAGGGGGGGTTGGCCTGCAGGGGGCAGCATGGCGGTGGGCATGGGGCTAGCAGTCTGAGGAGGAAGGGGGGCTAGGCTCCGGTCTGCTGGGGCCGTTGATACATCCAGAGCCAGGTCCTGACGGATCTGGACTTTGATGAACTGGACAGCAGGAGGAGAGAAAATAACATCATTAAGGGGGAGGGCCACCACATCAAGACAATGAGGGGGGGGGGGCCACCACATCAAGACAATGAGGGGGGGGGGGGGGCACCACATCAAGACAATGAGGGGGGGGGGGGGGGCACCACATCAAGACAATGAGGGGGGGCACCACATCAAGACATTGAGGGGGGAGGGGAGGGCCACCACATCAAGACAATGAGGGGGGGGGGCACCACATCAAGACAATGAGGGGGGGGGGGGGGGGCACCACATCAAGACAATGAGGGGGGGCACCACATCAAGACATTGAGGGGGGAGGGGAGGGCCACCACATCAAGACAATGAGGGGGGGGGGGGGGGGGGGGACATTGAGGGGCCCCACCACATCAAGACAATGAGGGGGGGGGGGGGGGGGGCACCACATCAAGACATTGAGGGAGGGCCACCACATCAAGACAATGAGGGAGGGGGGGCACCACATCAAGACAATGAGGGGGGGGGGGGGGGGGGGGCACCACATCAAGACATTGAGGGGCCCCACCACATCAAGACAATGAGGGGGGGGGGGGGGGGGGGGGCACCACATCAAGACATTGAGGGAGGGCCACCACATCAAGACAATGAGGGAGGGGGGGCACCACATCAAGACAATGAGGGGGGGGGGGGGGGGGGGGGCACCACATCAAGATAGAGGGGCCCCACCACATCAAGAAAATGAGGGGGGGGGGGCACCACATCAAGACATTGAGGGAGAGCCACCACATCAAGACAATGAGGGAGGGGGGGCACCACATCAAGACATTGAGGGGGGGCACCACATCAAGACATTGAGGGGGGGGGGGGGCACCACATCAAGACAATGAGGGGGGCACCACATCAAGACATTGAGGGAGGGGGGGGCACCACATCAAGACATTGAGGGGGGGGGGCACCACATCAAGACAATGAGGGGGGGGCACCACATCAAGACAATGAGGGGGGGGGCACCACATCAAGACAATGAGGGGGTGGCACCACATCAAGACAATGAGGGGGGGGGCACCACATCAAGACATTGTGGGGGGGCACCACATCAAGACAATGAGGGGGGGCACCACATCAAGACAATGAGGGGTGGCACCACATCAAGACAATGAGGGGGGGAACCACATCAAGACAATGGGGGGGGGGGGGGCACCACATCAAGACAATGGGGGGGGGGGGGGCACCACATCAAGACATTGAGGGGGGGCACCACATCAAGACAATGAGGGGGGGGGGGGGGGGGTGCACCACATCAAGACATTGAGGGGGGGGCACCACATCAAGACAATGAGGGAGGGCCACCACATCAAGACATTGAGGGGGGGCACCACATCAAGACAATGAGGGGGGGGCATCACATCAAGACATTGAGGGGGGGCACCACATCAAGACATTGAGGGGGGGGGGCACCACATCAAGACATTGAGGGGGGGGGCACCACATCAAGACATTGAGGGGGGGGGGGGCACCACATCAAGACATTGAGGGGGGGCACCACATCAAGACATTGAGGGGGGGCACCACATCAAGACATTGAGGGGGGGCATCACATCAAGACATTGAGGGGGGGCATCACATCAAGACATTGAGGGGGGGGGGGCACCACATCAAGACATTGAGGGAGGGGGGGCACCACATCAAGACATTGAGGGGGGGGGGGGGGGGGCACCACATCAAGACAATGAGGGGGGGGGGGGGGGCACCACATCAAGAAAATGAGGGGGGGGGGGGGGGCACCACATCAAGACATTGAGGGGGGGCACCACATCAAGACAATGAGGGGGGGGGGGGGGTGCACCACATCAAGACATTGAGGGGGGGGGGCACCACATCAAGACAATGAGGGGGGGGGCACCACATCAAGACATTGAGGGGGGGCCACCACATCAAGACAATGAGGGGGGGGGCACCACATCAAGACATTGAGGGGGGGGGGCACCACATCAAGACATTGAGGGGGGGGGCACCACATCAAGACAATGAGGGGGGGCACCACATCAAGACAATGAGGGGGGGCACCACATCAAGACAATGAGGGGGGGGGCACCACATCAAGACATTGAGGGAGGGCCACCACATCAAGACAATGAGGGGGGGGGGGGCACCACATCAAGACATTGAGGGGGGGCACCACATCAAGACAATGAGGGGGGGGCACCACATCAAGACAATGAGGGGGGGGGGGGGGGGGGCACCACATCAAGACATTGAGGGAGGGCCACCACATCAAGACATTGAGGGGGGGCACCACATCAAGACAATGAGGGGGGGGCACCACATCAAGACATTGAGGGGGGGGGGCACCACATCAAGACATTGAGGGGGGGGCACCACATCAAGACATTGAGGGGGGGGCATCACATCAAGACATTGAGGGGGGGCATCACATCAAGACATTGAGGGGGGGCACCACATCAAGACATTGAGGGGGGGGGGGGCACCACATCAAGACATTGAGGGGGGGGCACCACATCAAGACATTGAGGGGGGGGGGCACCACATCAAGACATTGAGGGGGGGGAACCACATCAAGACATTGAGGGGGGGGGGGCACCACATCGAGGGGCCCCACCACATCATATCAAGATATTGAGGGGCCCACAACATTATCACTACCTTCTGTTGATCGTCACACTGGACATAGATTTGGCCAATCCATGGAAACATGGATGTCCTGGTTGCTAGGGACGGATTAGGACTGATGAGGATCTGGAGGTGGCACCTGGGAACAAAAAACTATGGTGAAACACCCCTAGTACTACAGTCACCTGGTAAAACGCCCCTAGTACTACAGTCACCTGGTAAAACGCCCCTAGTAATACAGTCACCTGGTAAAACGCCCCTAGTAATACAGTCACCTGGTAAAACGCCCCTAGTAATACAGTCACCTGGTAAAACGCCCCTAGTAATACAGTCACCTGGTAAAACGCCCCTAGTAATACAGTCACCTGGTAAAACGCCCCTAGTACCATAGTCACCTGGTAAAACGCCCCTAGTACTATAGTCACCTGGTAAAACACCCCTAGTAATATAGTCACCTGGTAAAACGCCCCTAGTACTACAGTCACCTGGTAAAACGCCCCTAGTACTACAGTCACCTGGTAAAACGCCCCTAGTACTACAGTCACCTGGTAAAACTCCCCTAGTACTACAGTCACCTGGTAAAACGCCCCTAGTACTACAGTCACCTGGTAAAACGCCCCTAGTAATACAGTCACCTGGTAAAACGCCCCTAGTAATACAGTCACCTGGTAAAACGCCCCTAGTAATACAGTCACCTGGTAAAACGCCCCTAGTAATATAGTCACCTGGTAAAACGCCCCTAGTAATACAGTCACCTGGTAAAACGCCCCTAATACAGTCACCTGGTAAAACGCCCCTAGTAATACAGTCACCTGGTAAAACGCCCCTAGTAATACAGTCACCTGGTAAAACGCCCCTAGTAATACAGTCACCTGGTAAAACGCCCCTAGTAATACAGTCACCTGGTAAAACGCCCCTAGTAATACAGTCACCTGGTAAAACGCCCCTAGTAATACAGTCACCTGGTAAAACGCCCCTAGTAATACAGTCACCTGGTAAAACGCCCCTAGTAATACAGTCACCTGGTAAAACGCCCCTAGTAATACAGTCACCTGGTAAAACGCCCCTAGTAATACAGTCACCTGGTAAAACGCCCCTAGTAATACAGTCACCTGGTAAAACGCCCCTAGTAATACAGTCACCTGGTAAAACGCCCCTAGTAATACAGTCACCTGGTAAAACACCCCTAGTACTATAGTCACCTGGTAAAACGCCCCTAGTAATAGAGTCACCTGGTAAAACTCCCCTAGTACTACAGTCACCTGGTAAAACGCCCCTAGTAATACAGTCACCTGGTAAAACGCCCCTAGTAATACAGTCACCTGGTAAAACGCCCCTAGTAATACAGTCACCTGGTAAAACGCCCCTAGTAATACAGTCACCTGGTAAAACGCCCCTAGTAATACAGTCACCTGGTAAAACGTAATACAGTCACCTGGTAAAACGTAATACAGTCACCTGGTAAAACGCCCCTAGTAATACAGTCACCTGGTAAAACGCCCCTAGTAATACAGTCACCTGGTAAAACACCCCTAGTACTATAGTCACCTGGTAAAACGCCCCTAGTAATAGAGTCACCTGGTAAAACTCCCCTAGTACTACAGTCACCTGGTAAAACGCCCCTAGTAATACAGTCACCTGGTAAAACGCCCCTAGTAATACAGTCACCTGGTAAAACGCCCCTAGTAATACAGTCACCTGGTAAAACGCCCCTAGTAATACAGTCACCTGGTAAAACGCCCCTAGTAATACAGTCACCTGGTAAAACGCCCCTAGTAATACAGTCACCTGGTAAAACGCCCCTAGTAATACAGTCACCTGGTAAAACGCCCCTAGTAATACAGTCACCTGGTAAAACGCCCCTAGTAATACAGTCACCTGGTAAAACGCCCCTAGTACTATAGTCACCTGGTAAAACGCCCCTAGTACTATAGTCACCTGGTAAAACGCCCCTAGTAATATAGTCACCTGGTAAAACGCCCCTAGTACTACAGTCACCTGGTAAAACGCCCCTAGTACTACAGTCACCTGGTAAAACGCCCCTAGTACTACAGTCACCTGGTAAAACTCCCCTAGTACTACAGTCACCTGGTAAAACGCCCCTAGTACTACAGTCACCTGGTAAAACGCCCCTAGTACTACAGTCACCTGGTAAAACACCCCTAGTACTACAGTCACCTGGTAAAACGCCCCTAGTAATACAGTCACCTGGTAAAACGCCCCTAGTACTACAGTCACCTGGTAAAACGCCCCTAGTAATACAGTCACCTGGTAAAACGCCCCTAGTAATACAGTCACCTGGTAAAACGCCCCTAGTAATACAGTCACCTGGTAAAACACCCCTAGTACTATAGTCACCTGGTAAAACACCCCTAGTAATAGAGTCACCTGGTAAAACTCCCCTAGTACTACAGTCACCTGGTAAAACGCCCCTAGTAATAGAGTCACCTGGTAAAACGCCCCTAGTAATAGAGTCACCTGGTAAAACGCCCCTAGTAATACAGTCACCTGGTAAAACGCCCCTAGTAATACAGTCACCTGGTAAAACGCCCCTAGTACTATAGTCACCTGGTAAAACACCCCTAGTAATATAGTCACCTGGTAAAACGCCCCTAGTACTACAGTCACCTGGTAAAACGCCCCTAGTAATAGAGTCACCTGGTAAAACGCCCCTAGTAATACAGTCACCTGGTAAAACGCCCCTAGTAATACAGTCACCTGGTAAAACGCCCCTAGTAATACAGTCACCTGGTAAAACGCCCCTAGTAATACAGTCACCTGGTAAAACGCCCCTAGTAATACAGTCACCTGGTAAAACGCCCCTAGTAATACAGTCACCTGGTAAAACGCCCCTAGTACTACAGTCACCTGGTAAAACGCCCCTAGTACTACAGTCACCTGGTAAAACGCCCCTAGTACTACAGTCACCTGGTAAAACGCCCCTAGTAATACAGTCACCTGGTAAAACGCCCCTAGTAATACAGTCACCTGGTAAAACGCCCCTAGTATTACAGTCACCTGGTAAAACGCCCCTAGTACTACAGTCACCTGGTAAAACGCCCCTAGTAATACAGTCACCTGGTAAAACGCCCCTAGTACTACAGTCACCTGGTAAAACGCCCCTAGTAATACAGTCACCTGGTAAAACGCCCCTAGTAATACAGTCACCTGGTAAAACGCCCCTAGTAATACAGTCACCTGGTAAAACACCCCTAGTACTATAGTCACCTGGTAAAACGCCCCTAGTAATAGAGTCACCTGGTAAAACTCCACTAGTACTACAGTCACCTGGTAAAACGCCCCTAGTAATACAGTCACCTGGTAAAACGCCCCTAGTAATACAGTCACCTGGTAAAACGCCCCTAGTAATACAGTCACCTGGTAAAACGCCCCTAGTAATACAGTCACCTGGTAAAACGCCCCTAGTAATACAGTCACCTGGTAAAACGCCCCTAGTAATACAGTCACCTGGTAAAACGCCCCTAGTAATACAGTCACCTGGTAAAACGCCCCTAGTACTATAGTCACCTGGTAAAACACCCCTAGTACTATAGTCACCTGGTAAAACACCCCTAGTAATATAGTCACCTGGTAAAACGCCCCTAGTACTACAGTCACCTGGTAAAACGCCCCTAGTACTAGAGTCACCTGGTAAAACTGGTAAAACGCCCCTAGTACTACAGTCACCTGGTAAAACGCCCCTAGTACTACAGTCACCTGGTAAAACGCCCCTAGTACTACAGTCACCTGGTAAAACGCCCCTAGTACTACAGTCACCTGGTAAACGCCCCTAGTACTACAGTCACCTGGTAAAACGCCCCTAGTACTACAGTCACCTGGTAAAACGCCCCTAGTACTACAGTCACCTGGTAAAACGCCCCTAGTACTACAGTCACCTGGTAAAACACCCCTAGTACTACAGTCACCTGGTAAAACGCCCCTAGTAATACAGTCACCTGGTAAAACGCCCCTAGTACTACAGTCACCTGGTAAAACGCCCCTAGTAATACAGTCACCTGGTAAAACGCCCCTAGTAATACAGTCACCTGGTAAAACGCCCCTAGTAATACAGTCACCTGGTAAAACACCCCTAGTACTATAGTCACCTGGTAAAACACCCCTAGTAATAGAGTCACCTGGTAAAACTCCCCTAGTACTACAGTCACCTGGTAAAACGCCCCTAGTAATAGAGTCACCTGGTAAAACGCCCCTAGTAATAGAGTCACCTGGTAAAACGCCCCTAGTAATACAGTCACCTGGTAAAACGCCCCTAGTACTATAGTCACCTGGTAAAACACCCCTAGTAATATAGTCACCTGGTAAAACTAACTATGGTGAAAGAAGGCCATGTTGAGGTGTACTGGTTACCGTCCAAGGCTTCCTACTGCGGTTCTATCTAGAAGGCCATGTTGAGGTGTACTGGTTACCGTCCGAGGCTTCCTACTGCGGTTCTATCTAGAAGGCCATGTTGAGGTGTACTGGTTACCGTCCGAGGCTTCCTACTGCGGTTCTATCTAGAAGGCCATGTTGAGGTGTACTGGTTACCGTCCGAGGCTTCCTACTGCGGTTCTATCTAGAGGGCCATGTTGAGGTGTACTGGTTACCGTCCGAGGCTTCCTACTGCGGTTCTATCTAGAAGGCCATGTTGAGGTGTACTGGTTACCGTCCGAGGCTTCCTACTGCGGTTCTATCTAGAAGGCCATGTTGAGGTGTACTGGTTACCGTCCGAGGATTCCTACTGCGGTTCTATCTATCTAGAAGGCCATGTTGAGGTGTACTGGTTACCGTCCGAGGATTCCTACTGCGGTTCTATCTAGAAGGCCATGTTGAGGTGTACTGGTTGGCTGGCCAGGACAACACAAAGCTGTGTGTGTGTGTGTGTGTGTGCGTGTACATACTGTGGTTCTATAACTCCATGTTGAGGGGTAACAGTGAGACAGTGGGCTGGCCAGGACAACACAAAGCTGTGTGTGTGTGTGTGTGTGTGTGTATACTGTGGTTCTATAACTCCATGTTGAGGGGTAACAGTGAGACAGTGGGCTGGCCAGGACAACTCAAAGCTGTGTGTGTGTGTGTGTGTGTACATACTGTGGTTCTATAACTCCATGTTGAGGGGTAACAGTGAGACAGTGGGCTGGCCAGGACAACTCAAAGCTGTGTGTGTGTGTGTGTGTGTACATACTGTGGTTCTATAACTCCATGTTGAGGGGTAACAGTGAGACAGTGGGCTGGCCAGGACAACTCAAAGCTGTGTGTGTGTGTGTGTGTGTGTGTGTACATACTGTGGTTCTATAACTCCATGTTGAGGGGTAACAGTGAGACAGTGGGCTGGCCAGGACAACTCAAAGCTCAGCTCTCTGGATGAGTGGTTCTGGATCAGGACATGTCTGGTGTTGGGGGCTCCGTCTGGACAACACACATTATAAACCAAAGGAAAAGGTTTAATTATATTCTATTAAAAACTACAAAAAAAAACGTTTTATGAACAGAAAATCTGAGAGACCTTGCTCAGGCTTCAAAGAGCACAGAGTTAGTCTCAAACAGTGAGATGATAATACTGACTGATAGTGGGAGAGGTGAGGACCAGCTGCTCAGGCTGGAGGCTCCAGGAGTCCCTGTGGTCCCCTGGTTCTGTCCCTGTCCCAGAGGCCTCTGTCCTGGGTAAGGCGGGGCCTTGAGGACCCTTCACAGGCAGTACATCCAGAGACACGTTGCTGATGTGACGGTCTGAGTTCCCAAAACCACTACAACATGATAATAGAACATTATATAACCATTAACACCATAATGTTAGTATAACACCACCACTACAACGTTATATAACCATTAACACCCCTACTACAACATTATATAACCATTAACACCATAATGTTAGAATAACACCACTACAACATTACAACCATTAACACCACTACAACATTACAACCATTAACACCACTACAACAACATTATATAACCATTAACACCCCTACTACAACGTAATATAACCATTAACACCTCTACTACAATGTAATATAACCATTACCACCACCACTACAATGTTATATAACCATTAACACCACTACAACGTTACATAACCATTAACACCACTACTACAACGTTATATAACCATTAACAACCCTACTACAACGTTATATAACCATTAACACCACCACTACAACGTTATATAACCATTAACACCACCACTACAACGTAATATAACCATTAACACCACTACAACAACGTAATATAACCATTAACACCACTACTACAACGTTATATAACCATTAACACCATAATGTTAGTATAACACCACTACTACAATGTTACATAACCATTAACACCACTACTACAACGTTATATAACCATTAACACCACCACTACAACGTTATATAACCATTAACACCACCACTACAACGTAATATAACCATTAACACCACCACTACAACGTAATATAACCATTAACACCACTACAACAACGTAATATAACCATTAACACCACTACTACAACGTAATATAACAATTAACACACCACTACAACGTTATATAACCATTAACACCACTACTACAACGTTATATAACCATTAACACCACTACAACGTTATATAACCATTAACACCACCACTACAACGTTATATAACCATTAACACCACCACTACAACGTTATATAACCATTAACACCACCACTACAACGTTATATAACCATTAACACCACTACAACGTTATATAACCATTAACAGCCTGTATGTTCTAAGCAGAGAGAAACACTCTAGAAACCAAATGAGGTGTGAGATGAAAACATTCGTATGATTACGTTCTTTCCTAAAGGTATGATATTCAGTCCCAGTACCTGTCAGCCTCCGAGCCTCTCCTGGTGACAGCTAGGGGGGGCTGGACATGGGGGTCAGTCCTTCCAGACTCCAGGGTCTCTGTGCTGCCCAGCACTGACAACACCACCTTACTCAGGTTCCCATAGAACAACTGGGCCTGGTTGGGGCTCTGGGGCAGGTCGTAGGCTGGAGACAACAGCATGGGAAATCATGAGCTAAACATAGTGGGTCAAGTCAACACATACATTAAGTGCCTTGCGAAAGTATTCGGCCCCCTTGAACTTTGCGACCTTTTGCCACATTTCAGGCTTCAAACATAAAGATATAAAACTGTATTTTTTTGTGAAGAATCAACAACAAGTGGGACACAAATCATGAAGTAGAACGACATTTATTGGAGATTTCAAACTTTTTTAACAAATCAAAAACTGAAAAATTGGGAGTGCAAAATTATTCAGCCCCTTTCCTTTCAGTGCAGCATACTCTCTCCAGAAGTTCAATGAGGATCTCTGAATGATCCAATGTTGACCTAAATGACTAATGATGATAAATACAATCCACCTGTGTGTAATCAAGTCTCCGTATAAATGCACCTGCACTGTGATAGTCTCAGAGGTCCGTTAAAAGCGCAGAGAGCATCATGAAGAACAAGGAACACACCAGGCAGGTCCGAGATACTGTTGTGAAGAAGTTTAAAGCCGGATTTGGATACAAAAAGATTTCCCAAGCTTTAAACATCCCAAGGAGCACTGTGCAAGCGATAATATTGAAATGGAAGGAGTATCAGACCACTGCAAATCTACCAAGACCTGGCCGTCCCTCTAAACTTTCAGCTCATACAAGGAGAAGACTGATCAGAGATGCAGCCAAGAGGCCCATGATCACTCTGGATGAACTGCAGAGATCTACAGCTGAGGTGGGAGACTCTGTCCATAGGACAACAAACAGTCGTATATTGCACAAATCTGGCCTTTATGGAAGAGTGGCAAGAAGAAAGCCAATTCTTAAAGATATCCATAAAAAGTGTCGTTTAAAGTTTGCCACAAGCCACCTGGGAGACACACCAAACATGTGGAAGAAAGTGCTCTGGTCATATGAAACCAAAATTGAACTTTTTGGCAACAATGCAAAACGTTATATGTTTGGCGTAAAAGCAACACAGCTCATCACCCTGAACCCACCATCCCCACTGTCAAACATGGTGGTGGCAGCATCATGGTTTGGGCCTGCTTTTCTTCAGCAGGGACAGGGAAGATGGTTATAATTGATGGGAAGATGGATGGAGCCAAATACAGGACCATTCTGGAAGAAAACCTGATGGAGTCTGCAAAAGACCTGAGACTGGGACGGAGATTTGTCTTCCAACAAGACAATGATCCAAAACATAAAGCAAAATCTACAATGGAATGGTTCAAAAATAAACATATCCAGGTGTTAGAATGGCCAAGTCAAAGTCCAGACCTGAATCCAATCAAGAATCTGTGGAAAGAACTGAAAACTGCTGTTCACAAATGCTCTCCATCCAACCTCACAGAGCTCGAGCTGTTTTGCAAGGAGGAATGGGAAAAAATGTCAGTCTCTCGATGTGCAAAACTGATAGAGACATACCCCAAGCGACTTACAGCTGTAATCGCAGCAAAAGGTGGCGCTACAAAGTATTAACTTAAGGGGGCTGAATAATTTTGCACGCCCAATTTTTCAGTTTTTGATTTGTTAAAAAAGTGAAATATCCAATAAATGTCGTTCCACTTCATGATTGTGTCCCACTTGTTGATTCTTCACAAAAAAATACAGTTTTATATCTTTATGTTTGAAGCCTGAAATGTGGCAAAAGGTCGCAAAGTTCAAGGGGGCCGAATACTTTCGCAAGGCACTGTATATACACACACACATACAGTTGATGTCAGAAGTTTACATACACCTTAGCCAAATATATTTAAACTCAGTTTTTCCATAATTCCTGACATTTAATCTTAGCAAAAAAAATCCCTGTTTTAGGTCAGTTAGGATCACCACTATTTTAAGAATGTGAAATGTCAGAATAATAGTAGAGAAAATGATTTATTTCAGTTTTTATTTCTTTCATCACATTCCCAGTGGGTCAGAAGTTTACATACACTCAATTAGTATTTGGTAGCATTGCCTTAAATTGTTTAACTTGGGTCAAACGTTTCTGGTAGCCTTCCACAAGCTTCCCACAATAAGTTGGGTGATTTTTGCACATTCCTCCTGACAGAGCTGGTGTAACTGAGTCAGGTTTGTAGGCCTCCTGGCTCGCACACACTTTTTTCAGTTCTGCCAACAAATATTCTATCCGATTGAGGTCAGGACTTTGTGATGGCCACTCCAATACCTTGACTTTGTTGTCCTTAAGCCATTTTGCCACAACTTTGGAAGTATGCTTGGGGTCATTGTCCATTTGGAAGACCCATTTGTGACCAAGCTTTAACTTCCTGACTGATGTCTTGAGCTGTTGTTTCAATAAATACACATTTTACTTCTCATGATGCCATCTATTTTGTAAAGTGCATCAGTCCCTCCTGCAGAAAAGCACCCCCACACCATGATGCTGCCACCCCCATGCTTCACGGTTGGGATGGTGTTCTTCGGCTTGCAAGCCCACCACTTTTTCCAAAAACATAGCGATGGTCATTATGGCCAAACAGTTCTATTTTTGTTTCATCAGACCAGAGGACATTTCTCCAAAAAGTATGATCTTTGTCCCCATGTGCAGTTGCAAACTGTAGTCTGGCTTTTTATGGCGGTTTTGGAGCAGTGGCTTCTTCCTTGCTGAGCGGCCTCTCAGGTTATGTCGATATAGGACTAGTTTTACTGTGGATATAGATACTTTTATACCAATTTCCTCCAGCATCTTCACAAGGTCCTTTGCTGTTGTTCTGAGATCGATGTGCACTTTTCGCACCAAAGAACGTTCATCTCCACTATTGTTTGTACAGATGATCGTGGTACCTTCAGGCGTTTGGAAATTGCTCCCAAGGATGAACCAGACTTGTGTTGGTCCACATGTTTTTTCTGGTCTTGGCTGATTTCTTTTGATTTTCCCATTATGTCAAGCAAAGAGGCACTGCGTTTGAAGGTAGGCCTTGATATACATCCACAGGTGCACCTCCAATTGACTCAAATGATGTTAATTAGCCTATCAGAAGCTTCTAAAGCCATGACATCATTTTCTGGAATTTTCCAAGCTGTTTAAAGGCACAGTAATCTTAGTGTATGTAAACGTCTGACCCACTGGAATTGTGATAAGTGAAATATAAGTGAAATAATCTGTCTGTAAACAATTGATGGTGAAATTACGTGTGTCATGCACAAATGACGCTAATCTAAGTGTATGTAAACTTCCGACTTCAACTGTGTGTGTGTGTGTGTGTGCGCGCGCATGTGTATGTATATAATATATATATATATATATATATATATAAACATTTCCACAACAAACAAGTTTTTGCAGATAATTATGAATAACAAGTTGCCCAGAGTAGGACATCCTCACTGGTACAGTGTATAGAACAGGGGTCTCCAACAGGTTGATCTACCAGTAACTCACAGACCACCTCGCCAAAAAGTAGCTTGCCAAACAATTCTGACCGCAAAATGTCACTAACAAATCCTGCAAGTATCAGACACCGCAAGCTCCCATCTCATCAAAGCAACATTACCCTACCCTTGTTCTAGAAAGACCCATGACCCTTACCCTCCAGGACCTGCTCCTCCCCCAGGAACCTCTCGTTGAAGTTGAGTCCTTTCAGCAGACTGTTCTCTGACAGAATCTTCCTGCCTGCATCAGGCTTCGACAGCAGCAACCTGGGGGACAGGAGATGAGAGGGTGGTGAAATCAGTCTCCTTACAGTGTTGTAAATCAAACTAGAGGGCCTGGAGAACAGAAACAGACAGTAGTGGACCAAACGGTTCTGTCTGACAGCCCGAAACAACCTCCTCAAAGCCTCTTTAATGCTATTGCTTCACAAGACGGCTGTTTAAAAGTCAGGTTAATGACAGCCCATGTAAGAAACAGAGGGACAGGTCCTCACCTCCTGAACTGTTGTCGTGAGACCTCGTCTCCACAGAAGAGACAGACTGTGGCCAGGACGGCATTAGCTGTCTGACACAGAGTCTGCTCTCTCTGGGTCACCTTCATCAGAACCGTGATCACCTGGAGAAAGAATCAGTTCAAACCAACTATTAATGATAGAAACATCTCTCCATCTCTCTAGTCAGGAAGTCCAGATAAAACCAGAACCTCCTTTCTGACCACAACAAGTCATGTGACCTACCTCCTGTGTCCTCTCCTTCAGGACGAACTGAGACGGAGAGAGGCTGATGTCCGAGGAGTCCATGACAGAGCGTGTGTGTAGGTCAGAGTAGGGAACAGCCTTAATGAAGGCAGCCCTGCACCCAGTGTTTCTCACACAGACACACAGCTTGGAGACCTGGCCTGCTGCCACCCCCATTAGCATAGCCACGTAGCCGTCTGAACGCTTCCTGTGGTCTTCCAGAATAATGTTGCTTGTCCCTCCATAGCCTGATAGGGGGATCTGGGGGGGTGAGAGAGAGACAGAGGGCTGTTTGTATATCTCTATTTATTAAGATGTGAGGCATATAGCCAGAGCTACATAACCCATACGTCGCGTCAGACTCACAACCCATACGTCGCCACAGACTCCCAACCCATACGTCGCCACAGACTCCCAACCCATACGTCGCCACAGACTCCCAACCCATACGTCGCCACAGACTCACAACCCATACGTCGCCACAGACTCACAACCCATACGTCGCCACAGACTCACAACCCATACGTCGCCACAGACTCACAACCCATACGTCGCCACAGACTCACAACCCATACGTCGCCACAGACTCACAACCCATACGTCGCCACAGACTCACAACCCATACGTCGCCACAGACTCACAACCCATACGTCGCCACAGACTCACAACCCATACGTCGCCACAGACTCACAACCCATACGTCGCCACAGACTCACAACCCATACATCATCACAGACTCATTGTGAAGTCTGAAAACATTAGACAAACTTTAAAAAGTGTAATGTCCCTTTAAGATCAGAAACCACCACTGAAAACCAGTCACTTCAATAAGTAGCTAGATCCTCGGAACCCGTAGATTTTCACGTTTCTGTTGTTGGCCTTGCACTACACACCGGACTCAAATAACCACGTCATCATCAAGCCTTTGATTCGTGGAATCAGGAGTGTAGTGCTAGGGCAACAACTACGGCCCAGGGCAACAACTACGGCCCAGGAGGAAGAAACATAGGATGGTTAGGGTAGAGTGGGCCAGACAGTAAACCAGGATGGTTAGGGTAGGGAGGACCTCACAGTAAACCAGGATGGTTAGGGTAGAGAGGACCTCACAGTAAACCAGGATGGTTAGGGTAGAGAGGACCTCACAGTAAACCTCACAGTAAACCAGGATGGTTAGGGTAGAGAGGACCTCACAGTAAACCAGGATGGTTAGGGTAGAGAGGACCTCACAGTAAACCAGGATGGTTAGGGTAGAGGACCTCACAGTAAACCAGGATGGTTAGGGTAGAGAGGACCTCACAGTAAACCAGGATGGTTAGGGTAGAGAGGGCCCAGGATGGTTAGGGTAGAGAAGGCCCAGGATGGTTAGGGTAGAGAGGGCCAGACAGTAAACCAGGATGGTTAGGGTAGAGAGGACCTCACAGTAAACCAGGATGGTTAGGGTAGAGAGGGCCCAGGATGGTTAGGGTAGAGAGGACCTCACAGTAAACCAGGATGGTTAGGGTAGAGGACCTCACAGTAAACCAGGATGGTTAGGGTAGAGGACCTCACAGTAAACCAGGATGGTTAGGGTAGAGAGGGCCTCACAGTAAACCAGGATAGTTAGGGTAGAGAGGGCCTCACAGTGAACCAGGATGGTTAGGGTAGAGAGGACCTCACAGTAAACCAGGATGGTTAGGGTAGAGAGGGCCCAGGATGGTTAGGGTAGAGAGGGCCTCACAGTGAACCAGGATGGTTAAGGTAGAGAGGGCCTCACAGTAAACCAGGATGGTTAGGGTAGAGAGGACCTCACAGTAAACCAGGATAGTTAGGGTAGAGAGGACCTCACAGTAAACCAGGATGGTTAGGGTAGAGAGGGCCTCACAGTAAACCAGGATGGTTAGGGTAGAGAGGGCCTCACAGTGAACCAGGATGGTTAGGGTAGAGAGGGCCTCACAGTGAACTTGATGCCAGGCTGTGAGGGCCTCACAGTGAACTTGATGCCAGGCTGTGAGGGCCTCACAGTGAACTTGATGCCAGGCTGTGAGGGCCTCACAGTGAACTTGATGCCAGGCTGTGAGGGCCTCACAGTGAACTTGATGCCAGGCTGTGAGGGCCTCCCAGTGAACTTGATGCCAGGCTGTGAGGGCCTCACAGTGAACTTGATGCCAGGCTGTGAGGGCCTCACAGTGAACTTGATGCCAGGCTGTGAGGGCCTCACAGTGAACTTGATGCCAGGCTGTGAGGACCTCACAGTGAACTTGATGCCAGGCTGTGAGGGCCTCACAGTGAACTTGATGCCAGGCTGTGAGGGCCTCACAGTGAACTTGATGCCAGGCTGTGAGGGCCTCACAGTGAACTTGATGCCAGGCTGTGAGGGCCTCACAGTGAACTTGATGCCAGGCTGTGAGGGCCTCACAGTGAACTTGATGCCAGGCTGTGAGGGCCTCACAGTGAACTTGATGCCAGGCTGTGAGGGCCTCACAGTGAACCAGGATAGTTAGGGTAGAGAGGGCCTCACAGTGAACCAGGATAGTTAGGGTAGAGAGGGCCTCACAGTGAACTTGATGCCAGGCTGTGAGGGCCTCACATTAAACCAGGAAAGTTAGGGTAGAGAGGGCCTCACAGTGAACTTGATGCCAGGCTGTGAGGGCCGTACTCCAGACTGTTTGATCTCCAGCTTGGACAGGGTGCAGGCCACCCGGGTTGGGGCAAACAGCAGGTGGACAACAACATCCTCCCTGGGCCGGATAGACAGCTCTCTGTGTCGGGTCAACCTCTCCTCCTGTCCAAAACTACTCTGGAGCTGGGAGAGATATATTACATTAATAGATAGACAGGAGAGAGATATATTACATTAATAGATAGACAGGAGAGAGAGATATTACATTAATAGATAGACAGGAGAGAGAGAGAGAGAGAGAGAGAGAGAGAGAGAGAGAGAGGAGAGAGAGATATTACATTAATAGGTAGACAGGAGCGAGAGACAGATGGAGAGAGAGAGAGAGAGAGAGAGAGAGAGGAGAGCAGTCTGACACAGAGCTGTTGTGATTGATATCTGAAGAGTAGCTGGAGAGGGTTAAGGAGCAGTCTGACACAGAACTGTTGTGATTGATATCTGAAGAGTAGCTGGAGAGGGTTAAGGAGCAGTCTGACACAGAGCTGTTGTGATTGATATCTGAAGAGTAGCTGAAGGCCACATGGAGCTGGACAAGTCAAGGAGGTTTGGTTCTTACCTGGAAACAGCTGTGGTCTAGTCCTCGGATCAGCAGACGCAGGTGATGTGTTGTGTTGGGGGAGTTATTACGAAGAACCAGCTTCTGTTGTCTGTACAGGTAGAAGACCACATTCAGAGCTCCAACACCACACCACACCACCTCCACCACACCACCTCCACCACACCACCTCCACCACACCACACCACCTCCACCTCCAAAATATATTGAACCTTTATTTAACTAGGCAAGACAGTTAAGAACAAATTCTTATTTACAACGACGGCCAAACCCAGACAACGCTGGGCCAATTGTGCGCCGCCCTATGGGACTCCCAATCCCGGCCGGGTATGATACAGCCTGGAATCGAACCAAGGACTGTAGTGACACCTCTTGCAGTGACTTAGACCGCTGCGCCACTCGGGAGCAACTATGTATGGATGAATCATTATGACTAACATGGAAGAGTCTAGTAAAATGTTCCTTACACAGCCCTGCCCAGCGTGACCCCTCCCCAGGCCACAAACTGCTTGTTGGAGAGGATGGGGGGCACCTCACTGTGGGGCAGCATGCCCAGGGCAGAGACAGGACCAGGGGCAGCAGGGTTCACCCCCTCCTCTGGTACCACCTGTCCCTTCAGAACCACCTCATACTGAGGACCAGACGGCAGCACCAGGATGGTCAGAACACTGGAGGGACAAGCACAGAGAAACATCAGAACAGGAAGTATCATGAAAACACAAGGACACAGAACAACCACCCAGGGAGAAGTCTGAGCTGCCAGGACAAGGATCCTAGAGTAACAGATCAGATCTTACACTCTGAAGTACAACTCTGAGTAATGTAGAAGACTTTTTACAAGGCTAGATGTTCACAACATTGAGTAATGTAGAAGACTTTCTACAAGGCTAGATGTTCACAACTCTGAGTAATGTAGAAGGCTTTCTACAAGGCTAGACGTTCACAACACTGAGTAATGTAGAAGGCTTTCTACAAGGCTAGATGTTCAGAGCACTGAGTAATGTAGAAGGCTTTCTACAAGGCTAGATATGTAGAAGGCTTTCCACAAGGCTAGATGGTCAGAGCACTGAGTAATGTAGAAGGCTTTCTACAAGGCTAGATGTTCACAACACTGAGTAATGTAGAAGGCTTTCTACAAGGCTAGATGTTCAGAACTGAGTAATGTAGAAGGCTTTCTACAAGGCTAGATGTTCACAACACTGAGTAATGTAGAAGGCTTTCTACAAGGCTAGACGTTCAGAGCATTGAGTAATGTAGAAGGCTTTCTACAAGGCTAGATGTTCAGAACTGAGTAATGTAGAAGGCTTTCTACAAGGCTAGATGTTCAGAACTGAGTAATGTAGAAGGCTTTCTACAAGGCTAGATGTTCACAACACTGAGTAATGTAGAAGGCTTTCTACAAGGCTAGATGTTCACAACACTGAGTAATGTAGAAGGCTTTCCACAAGGCTAGATGCTCAGAACTCTGAAGTGTGTAAAAAATAAATAAATAATTAAAAAGTACCTCTCTCGGTTCTTCCTGCCGCCCTGAGAGGTGAATGAGACCACAATGCCTTGCTCCTCCCCGGCACGCAGACACAGGTCAACAGGACTCACAGAGAAACAGCTATCACCACCGCTGTTCTGTAGACAAGCACCCCCCACAGGAGGTCATATCAACCAACAGTCAGCACCACCCAGGAGGTCATATCAACCACGACACATCCCCCAGGCTTATCCAAACCACGACACATCCCCCAGGCTTATCCAAACCCCGACACATCCCCCAGGCTTATCCAAACCACGACACATCCCCCAGGCTTATCCAAACCACGACACATCCCCCAGGCTTATCCAAACCACGACACATCCCCCAGGCTTATCCAAACCACAACACATCCCCCAGGCTTATCCAAACCACGACACATCCCCCAGGCTTATCCAAACCACATCCCCCAGGCTTATCCAAACCACAACACATCCCCCAGGCTTATCCAAACCACAACACATCCCCCAGGCTTATCCAAACCACAACACATCCCCCAGGCTTATCCAAACCACAACACATCCCCCAGGCTTATCCAAACCATATCCCCCAGGCTTATCCAAACCACAGATCAAACAGGGAAGTAAAAGGGACAGAATACCTTAAGTTTCAGCTGAACATCAATGTTTCCTGCGTTCTTCAGAGGCAGAGTTTGCGTGCTGGACTCACCCAACGCTGCCGAGAGGTTAACATTCTGCCCACCCCCAAAATGATATGAGGAAAGAATTACAGAAATATCACACAAAAGGTCAACCCTAACTCTAATACGGAATGTGTTATTAAGGCAATACAACACACTGGTTTCCCAGTTAAACTCTGAATATAAAGACTAGTCTCATGTCAGCAGTGCTGTGGGTCAGTTCCTACCTGCAGGTCTTTAGGGGCGTGTACTCTGGCTGTTCCAGACCTGGCTCTGAGAGGGACGCTCCTGATCACATGACTGGGGCCTGGACAGTCCACCTCGATGTCCACCCGCGCACTGTACTCATCTGCTGGACCTAGATCACCTGTATGACATCACTGTACTCATCAGCTGGACCTAGACCACCTGTATGACATCACTGTACTCATCCGCTGGACCTAGACCACCTGTATGACATCACTGTACTCATCCACTGGACCTAGACCACCTGTATGACATCACTGTACTCATCCGCTGGACCTAGACCACCTGTATAACATCACTGTACTCATCCACTGGACCTAAATCACCTGTATGACATCACTGTACAGATCAGCTGGACCTAGACCACCTGTATGACATTAGACATGACAAACATCAGCTGTGATTGGTGTCCGATTGGCATCTTCGTGTATTAATATTCACGGAGCCAGGACAGGGGTCATACCTGAACAGGACTGGTACTTCTGTGGAGCGTGGAAGTGGACCCAAACCATGAAGCTCTCTGCATTCTGAAATACAACACAACACAACATTCCAAAACATCCCTCAAACCACTCGGCTATTGAAGTCACAACGTCACTGAGACTAGGTCACTCCAGGGTTACTCACCTCTCCGTAGCTGGCGTGCATCACGTGGTTCATGACGGACGGAGCGGCCAGTGATGTCAGAGTCCCCGCCTGCAGCAAGCCCTCCGCTGTCATGGCAACGGGACTCTTGGAGAAGGTGAAGCAGCGCCAGGCCGTGGCGTTCTAGAAATATGACATCACAAAAGACAATATCTATCAAAGAGGGCTTGTACAGCCAAATATTTTAAAATATCTAAGTGTTTTTGAGTAACAGAAAGATGACATTAGGCCTGGAATTTCCGGATTTTAAGTGGTGCCCGACAGCCTGGCATACTGAGCCTCAGGCGACAGCCTGGCATACTGAGCCTGGCATACTGAGCCTCAGGCGACAGCCTGGCATATTGAGCTTCCAGTCTCATGTCCTGACCGATGCTCCCAGGAGGGAGGCGCCAGACAATGTAGCAGGCTAGATGACAGTAATGCTTGACCAATAGGATCATTATTAATATCTAAAGGCTTGAATTTGTCATACTGGAGGCACTGGTCCTTTTGCCAGGAGAGAAAGGCCGGTGCCTGTCGTCCTCCTTCTGCCAGGAGTTGGCTGATGAACAGTTGATGTGTGCCTCGGGATTCCATAAGGACGGGCGCCGTTGCATCCCCGATGAGTCCGTCTTCACTTGTAGCCTACTTCGACGAGTCCGTCTTCACTTGTAGCCTACTGCGATGAGTCCGTCTTCACTTGTAGCCTATGGCGATGCTGAGATGACTGTCAGAAGGACCTGATCAGGACCTCCTGAGTGGCCAAGTGGTCTAAGGTCTAAGGCACACATTGCAGTGCTAGCTGTGCCACTAGAGATTCTGGGTTAAAGTCCAGGCCCTGTCGCAGCCGGCTGGGGCGGCACACACTCGGCACAGCGTCGTCCGGGTTAGGGGATGGGTTTGGCCGGCAGGGATGTCTTTGTCCCATCGCGCACTAGCGACTCCTGTGGCGGGACGGGCGCAGTGCAGGACCTGATCACATGACGAACATTGACTAATAAGAATTGAGATAACTGACAGAGCCATGTGAGTGAGGTGCTTTGAAGCACGGCGATTGGCAGCGGGGAGAAGGGAATTATAATTATTATACTAACCCAAAGGGCACAACGGACACTTTGGCTGCAAGGAATGTACATTTTAGGTAGCATTACGGCCGGCCACACAAGGGGACATCGAGGGCCATGGCTGTTGAAATTGAGGGCAGCAGGACAAAGTTCTGCACAACCCAGACAGAAGAGTACTGACCCACAAAACATTAGTTATTGTCCCGAAGCTGTACTGCATTCCATTGTACTGCATAGCATCGTACTGCACTGCACTGCACTGCATCGTACTGCACTGCACTGCATCGCACTGCACTGCATCGCACTGCACTGCATCGCACTGCATCGTACTGCACTGCATCGTACTGCATCGTACTGCACTGCATCGTACTGCACTGCACTGTACTGCACTGCACTGCATCGTACTGCACAGCATCGTACTGTACCGCACAGCATCGTACTGTACCGCACAGCATCGTACTGTACCGCACAGCAACGTACTGTACCGCACAGCAACGTACTGTACTGCACAGCAACGTACTGTACCGCACAGCAACGTACTGTACCGCACAGCAACGTACTGTACTGCACAGCAACGTACTGTACTGCACAGCAACGTACTGTACTGCACAGCAACGTACTGTACTGCACAGCAACGTACTGTACTGCACAGCAACGTACTGTACTGCACAGCAACGTACTGTACTGCACAGCAACGTACTGTACTGCACAGCAACGTACTGTACTGCACAGCAACGTACTGTACTGCACAGCAACGTACTGTACTGCACAGCAACGTACTGTACCGCACAGCAACGTACTGTACTGCACAGCAACGTACTGTACTGCACAGCAACGTACTGTACTGTATTGCATGGTAATGTAGCGCATAGCATTGTACTGTATTGTGTTGTAATGTAATGTACTGCATAGCATTGTATTGTATGGTAATGTAGTGTATTGTATGGTAATGTAGTGTATTGTATTGTATGGTAATGTACTGCATAGCATTGTATTGTATGGTAATGTAGTGTATTGTATTGTATGGTAATGTACTGCATTGTATTGTATGGTAATGTACTGCATAGCATTGTATGGTAATGTAGTGCATTGTATTGTATGGTAATGTAGTGCATTGTATTGTATGGTAATGTAGTGCATTGTATTGTATGGTAATGTACTGCATAGCATTGTATTGTAATGTACTGCATAGCATTGTATTGTATGGTAATGTAGTGCATTGTATTGTATGGTAATGTAGTGCATTGTATTGTATGGTAATGTAGTGCATTGTATTGTATGGTAATGTAGTGCATTGTATTGTATGGTAATGTAGTGCATTGTATTGTATGGTAATGTAGTGCATTGTATTGTATGGTAATGTAGTGCATTGTATTGTATGGTAATGTAGTGCATTGTATTGTATGGTAATGTAGTGCATTGTATTGTATGGTAATGTAGTGCATTGTATTGTCTTACAGCACTGATAACCAGTCTAATAGGTACGGTGGCCTGAGTCCTGTTCAGCAGCTTCAGAGGGAGAGCTTTGGCACTGCCACCTGCCAGGTCTCCGAAGTCCAGACTGCCACACTTCCCTACATCCACCTGGAGAGGAGAAACCACCCAGAACACAGTGCGTTACAGTGGAGAAACCACCCAGAACACAGTGTGTTACAGTGGAGAAACCACCCAGAACACAGTGTGTTACAGTGGAGAAACCACCCGGAACACAGTGTGTTATCTGTTATAGTGGAGAAACCACCCAGAACACAGTGTGTTACAGTGGAGAAACCACCCGGAACACAGTGTGTTACAGTGGAGAAACCGCCCGGAACACAGTGTGTTACAGTGGAGAAACCGCCCAGAGCACAGTGTGTTACAGTGGAGAAACCACCCAGAACACAGTGTGTTACAGTGGAGAAACCACCCAGAACACAGTGTGTTACAGTGGAGAAACCACCCAGAACACAGTGTGTTACAGTGGAGAAACCACCCGGAACACAGTGTGTTACAGTGGAGAAACCACCCAGAGCACAGTGTGTTACAGTGGAGAAACCGCCCAGAGCACAGTGTGTTACAGTGGAGAAACCACCCAGAGCACAGTGTGTTACAGTGGAGAAACCACCCAGAACACAGTGTGTTACAGTGGAGAAACCACCCAGAGCACAGTGTGTTACAGTGGAGAAACCACCCAGAACACAGTGTGTTATAGTGGAGAAACCACCCAGAACACAGTGTGTTATCGGTTATAGTGGAGAAACAACATAACTGATATGAACCAACTAGAACAGAGACCTTGAGGTTTTTCACAACTGTTATTTCAAAACACTGAAATATAAGAAGTAAAACAAACCAAACAGGAAGTATGCCCACGTAGTAGGTGTCCTTCCTGTCCTGACATGGACTCAAAGCTAACTAACGATCGACAATAGTTGATCTTGGGACTCCTCACTTGGGATTCAAGCCAACAACTGATCAGCCACACCCCCCTTACCTCCAGAGCAGGGTTCTCTGCCATGGCGACGAGGACCACCCTCTTGGCGAACACCTCGGCGCGGGCGACAGCCTGGGCCTCAGCGGAGGCAGGCCAGGAGGAGACACTGAGGACAGCTTGGTACACCCCGGCCTGAGGTGGGATGAACAACACCTTCTGCTCCTCCGTGCTCTTAGGGCCAATGATGGTCTTGTTCTTCACTATCAGCCACTGGTACGGGAATGAATCAACCTGGGTGGGACAGGAAATGGTCATTATGGTTCTACAGCAGTTCCTAGTTCTTCACTATCAGCCACTGGTACGGGAATGAATCAACCTGGGTGGGACAGGAAATGGTCATTATGGTTTGACAGCAGTTCCTAGTTCTTCAGAGTGGTTACATTTCCGGGAGTATTTATTGGCTCTCAATTTGCTTAAAATATTCTCTAGCATTTTTTTTTTTTTTTTACATTTACACATTTGTTGACACTATTTCAGACCATACAATTATCTCTAAATCATTGTCCTCTTTACACATTTCTTAGAAACAAAATGACACCTTCTCTCCGTTGATGGCCAGACTGGTGACGGTGATGGAGACCTGTTGCCAGCGCTCGGAGGGATTGAAGATGCCCAGTGAGGTCTGAGAGGAGATGCCCACACAGCAGGCATGGGGGAACCTCAGCTCCTCAGGGATCACGACCTGGGCTGGAGGATTGGAGAGGGAGAGAGGGGTCCAGGGTTATCTTAAAGCTTACAAAATTACATGTATTTAAAAATCACTCGAGTGAGATGAACCGTTTTGAACTCTTCCTACTGCAACACACCCTCTTATCGCGAGTGATTCAAGAGAACATTCCAGAACTGATTGAAGACTTACCTGTGGGTTCAGGAAGGCTGCCGTCAGCCCACGAGGCTACACAGTGCTGGTTGTAGGGGTTCCCCTCCATCAGTCCTGGGTCCAAGGGTTTGAGGTGGGGGTTAGAGCAGTGGTACAGACCCCCGGGACCTCCTGGTCCACCTGGCCCAGAGACACCCAGACCCCCAGAGCTGTGGAGGTGTCTGACTGAGGGGTCAACGTTGGGTCCTAACCGTGAGGACATAGCATGACAATACAGGCCGTTCCCTGCTGCTGCCATGTGGTGGTAGGGAGCAGGCAGAGGGAGACCAGGGTGAAGAGCTCCATCTGAGCCCAGGTTCTGCTGTGCCAGCTGGGAACTGAAGAGGGAGCGCCCCGTCAGGAGGCTAGGGACCCCTGGAGGCAGGTCCACCATGGAGCCCTGGGGCTTGAAGCTGGAGATGGGCATGTAGCACAGGTCCTCGGAGGAAGGCAAGCCGAAGACTGTCCTGGCCCCAGGATAGACCTCACTCCCCTGGGCTGAGACTCCAGACCACTGCTGGTTCCCTTGGCCCCCCATACCGCTGGGCTGCTGGATGTTCAGGTTGCTGGAGTAGCCAGAATCCAACTTGGTGAGAAGGTGTGAGTTGGGTTCGGAGTGGCGTTTCTGCTGGTTGTAGTCTCTATTGTTCCCACAGTGATAGTTACACTCACTCTGGCTGCGTGTGAAGCCCAGACCTGAACCACTCCACAGGTCTACCGAGCCACTACGAGGACCGTTTGAGTGGTGAAGAGACTCTGGGCTCTTGGACTGTCTAGGAGGACAGAGGACGTCTGTAGAGCGGTGAGGAGGTAGCTCCTGACCTGTAGGACTCTGGGTATCAGCCCCTTCTACTGGTGGGGTGGGACTGGCCCTGATGATAGTGGTGCTCAGAGACATGGTGCCATGACTCTGGGGAAGGGAGAGAGATATCACAGTCAGTTGGTTATTCCTTCATGTGGTAACTCCACGACATGACATAGCTGAGTATTTCCAGGCAGATGACCGTCATTCAACTTAACATTGTGCAACAACAAGCAAGACAAGCACCCAAAACTCAAGGTTACTTCACCTCGGTTCTCTGATGAGAGATTCAGCGCCGTCAGAAAATATTCACATCCCTTTGACTTTTTCCACAAAATACTTTGGAAAATGTCAAAGCGGAAGAAAAATGTGAACATTTGTAAAACATTTCTGTAAAAATTAATCACTAATATAATGTTGCCTAGACAAGTCTCCTAGACGAGTCAATACATGTTGACAGTGATTACTGCTGTGAGTCTTTCTGGGTAAATCTAAGAGCGTTCCACACCTGGATTGTGCAACATTGGCCCATTCTCCTTCATGTTCTGTCAAATGGGTTGCTGATCATTGCCAGACAACCATTTTCAGGTCTTGCCATAGATTTTTAAGCAGAATTAGGTCAAAAGTGTAAACTCTCAGAAACATTCACTGGTCTTCTTGGTAAGCAACTCCAGGGTAGACTTGGCCTTGTGTTTTAGGTTATTGTCCTGCTGAAAGGTGAATCCCAGTGTCTGGTGGAAAGCAGACTGAAGCAGGGTTTCCTCTAGGATTTTGCCTGTGATTAGCTCCATTCTGTTTCTTTTTATCCTAAAAAAAAACTCCTCAACGATGACAAGTATACCCATAACATGATGCAGTCACCACAATGCTTGAAAATATGAAGAGTGGTACTCAGTGTTGTGTTGGATTTGAACCAAACAGAACACTTTGTATTCAGGACAAAAAGTGAATTGCTTTGCCACATTTGTTTTGCAGTTTAACTTTAGTGCCTTGTTGCAAACAGGATGCATGTTTTGGAATGTTTGTATTCTATACAGACCTTTTCACTATGTGAATTAGGTTAGTATTGTGGACTAACTACAACGTTGATCCATCCTCAGTTCTCCTATCACAGCAATTAAACTAACTGTTTTGAAGTCACCATTGAAATCACTGAGGGGTTTCCTTCCTCTCCGGCAACTGAGTTAGGAAGGACGCCTGTATCATTTTAGTGACTGGGTGTATTGATACACCATCCAAAGTGTAATTAATAACTTCACCATGCTCAAGGGGTTATTCAATGTCAGATTTTTTTATTTTGACCCATCTACCAACAGGTACCCTTCTTTACGAGGCATTGGAAAAACCTCCCTGGTCTTTGTGGTTGAATCTGTGTTTGAAATGCACTGCTTGACTGACCGCTTCGCTTCCACTGGATGTCAACAGTCTTTAGAAATTGGTTGAGGTTTTTCCTTTGTGTAATGAAGAAGTAGCCCTGTTCAGAACGAGGGTCACTTGTAGTGTACTGTTAGAGACGCGTGACCAGAACGCTAGCTACAGTTTGTTTTCCTCCTGTATTGAACACAGATTATCCCGCCTTCAATTTTATCGATTATATACGTACAAAAAATACCTAAAGTTGTATTACAAAAGTAGTTTGAAATGTTTTGGAAAAGTTTAAAGGTAAATTAAGATGTTTTGAAGTCACGTTGAGCAAGTTGGAACCGGTGTTTTTCTGCATCAATCGCACCAAATAAATGGACATTTAGGAGATATATATATATATATATATAGAGGGAATTAAATCGAACAAAAGGACAAAAGGACCATTTGTGATGTGAAATATGCTTTTCTCTCTGTTTACGGAGGTGCTATCCTCAGATAATAGCATCGTTTGCTTTCGCCGAAAAGCCTTTTTGAAATCTGACATGTTGGCTGGATTCACAAGTGCATCTTTAATTTGCCATCTTACATGTGTGATTTCATGAATGTTTGATTTTTATAGTAATTTATTTGAATTTGGTGCTCTCGCGTCACACATATCCCAGAGAGGTTAATTAACAGTGGAGGAAGCATAGAGCCACGGACAACAGAGCATGGGTAAGACTTCTGTTTTTGAGAAGTGGTGTGACCCAAAAACACACCACTTGTCATACAGTGAGCGTGTAGAAGGGGCCCAGGCACTCTGGATAGTCTCAATGGCGATAAGTGGCAGGCCAGTCGCATTAAGATTCAACCTCTCACGGGCCACACCCAGGGTTTCAGGGTGAGGGTGAAGAATCTCCCCGTTCACTTGGCTCAGAAGATCCTTGTGCGACGGAATCTGCCAGGGCTGGTCGTGAAGCACAGCTTGCATTGGCCAATCAGGGCCTACCAGGAAGACGAATGAGCCCTGCTCCCTCACTGAGGCTAGAGATGAGAGTATCAGGGTAGAGGATGAGTCCTGTTCCCTCACTGTAGCTAGAGAGGAGAGTATCAGTGTAGAGAATGAGGGATGAGTCCTGTTCCTTCACTGTGGATAGAGGAGAGTACCAGTGTAGAGGATGAGTCCTGTTCCCTCGCTGTGGATAGAGGAGAGTATCAGGGTAGAGGATGAGTCCTGTTCCCTCACTGAGGCTAGAGAGGAGAGGATGAGGCATGAGTCCTGTTCCCTCACTGTGGCTAGAGAGGAGAGGATGAGGGTAGAGGATGAGGGATGAGTCCTGTTCCCTCACTGTGGATAGAGGAGAGTACCAGGGTAGAGGATGAGTCCTGTTCCCTCACTGAGGCTAGAGAGGAGAGTATCAGGGTAGAGGATGAGGGATGAGTCCTGTTCCCTCACTGAGGCTAGAGAGGAGAGTATCGGGGTAGAGGATGAGTCCTGTTCCCTCACTGAGGCTAGAGGAGAGTATCAGGGTAGAGGATGAGTCCTGTTCCCTCACTGTGGCTAGAGAGGAGAGTATCAGGGTAGAGGATGAGGGATGAGTCCTGTTCCCTCACTGTGGATAGAGGAGAGTACAAGTGTAGAGGATGAGTCCTGTTCCCTCACTGAGGCTAGAGAGGAGAGTATTAGGAGCACAGGGTTTTAGGAGCACAGAGGTGCCTCTCGATGTTCCCTTTGCAGGGATAACAGTCTCTGTGGTTGGAGTGGCTAGCTTTGCAGCGTGGACTTGCCTAGGCAAGTCAGTTAAGAACAATGACGGCCTAGGAACAATGGGTTAACTGGTCTAGGAACAGTGGGTTAACTGCCTGTTCAGGGGCAGAACGACAGATTTGTCAGCTTGGGGAATTGAAATTGCAACCTTCCGGATACTAGTCCAACGCTCTAACCACTAGGCTACCCTGCCACCCCACATTACTATCCCCAGTTGTAGCCATAAGCTAGCTAGCGTTAGTCTAGTTGGCTAGCACAAAGCTATTCAGAGAAAGTGTGTGCTTTCCCCTGTCTTTCAACAAGAGAAACGGTAGCGATTCTACCTCTCCAGGTATGGAAAGCTAGCCAAGGGAAACTGCGCGTTGGCAGATGAACCTTTCAAGCAGGCTAGCCAAAGGGAACTGCGCGTTGGCAGATGTAGCGTTCCAGCAGGCTAGCCAAAGGGAACTCCGCGTTGGCAGATGTAGCGTTCCAGCGGGCTAGCCAAGTTAGCTTAAGCCTCACGGCATGGGTTAACCAGGTCGGGATGGCTAGCCATGTCACGTTAGCTACCACTGGAGACAGAAGTAGAAATCACATTTTCCTTTCGCTAAGTACCGAACACTATGGACCATTGACCTCACGGTTTTAAATGTAAACTGTTAAGCAGGAAGACAGGAATTAAAGTCATACTGAGGTGAGCTTCAGGAGCCGTTCTGATCACTTCCTGATCACTTCAGGATCACTTCAGACGACGTGTGATTGATCTCTTGGTCATTTGTAAACTGCCTGATGGAATCTCACTGAGACATGGAAAGGAGTATTTGAAAGAGAAGCCCGTACGAGGTCCAGTCCCTGCCTACTATACCTTGTGTCTGTCAGGAGTTGGGACGCCGGTTGTGTTGAGAGCCGTGCTGTCATTCAGAGAGATGTATGTCAGTCTGCTGAGGCTGGGACTGGAACAGCTCCACTCAGACTGGGGAGGAGTGAGATCACTGGGACGTCTCCTGTCCCCTACACTGGGGGAGGGGGGCGACACAGTCCTGTCGAGGCACCAGAAACCAGAGAGAAAGAGAAGATTTAGGAAGTAGAGTTACACAGTAGAGGGCAACAACCTGACACATCGGATTGATTTAATAATTGATTGATTTGAAGCAGCCGTGTACCCTTCTTGGCTGGGAAAGGAGGTCTGTGAGGGGGAGGAGTGGGTGAGAGGAGAGGTGGAGGGTCTGAAGGTGCACTGGTTCTGCTCTGGTCCTCCGGCATGATGCACAGGAGTACCTGGAGACACATCTACAGAGAACAACACATTACTATCATCACCTGACCAGGACATTAATACAATCTAACCAGAGAACATCACCTGACCAGGACATTAATACAATCTAACCAGAGAACAACACCTGACCAGGACATTAATACAACACATTACTATCATCACCTGACCAGGACATTAATACAATCTAACCAGAGAACACCACCTGACCAGGACATTAATACAATCTAACCAGAGAACAACACCTGACCAGGACATTAATACAATCTAACCAGAGAACAACACCTGACCAGGACATTAATACAATCTAACCAGAGAACAACACCTGACCAGGACATTAATACAATCTAACCAGAGAACAACATCTGACCAGGACATTAATACACTCCTTAGCCAATTAACTAAATCCTCCTTTATCATTATCTGCAGAACACAAGACCAGGAAATCACCTCAAATAAACTATAATCAACATTGAAAAACCAGATGTCCCAATCTGGCCGGAAGGACCAGGAAAAGAATGGGATCGAAACGAAGCTAAGCTTAACAAACATGTTAATTCCTCTCTTAAATGAGTTGAAGAGCTGAATAAGGTTGTTGACTGGACCAGAGACTGACCGTACGTCCTGTGTGCAGCAGCAGGCTGGGGGCTGTGACACGAGGAAGTAAAACCAACATGTTTGGCCACAGTGTTGGGAGGAGCTTCTCCAACACTCTTCTCCAGGCCACAGGGTTTATCCTGCTGGGTTGTACTGCTCCCTGTAGTGTGGGTCTTCACTGTGCTCCTCCTGGTTCTCTGGGAGGGGGATGTGATGTCTCTGAGGGACAGCGGCCCTGACAGACCCTTCCTCAGACCAGGGGAGGTCTTAGGGCCTGGGGCAGGAGATGTGGAGGGGTCCTCTACCTTCTGGGCTGGGGTGTTGTTGGGTGTTGGACGGACTACTCCTAGTTCAGGCCCACAACTCTCTGTGTTGCTCCTGCTCAGTACACCAGCTGGCTGGGGCTCACTGTTATTCCCTACAGCCTTCCTGTTAGCAGCTGGTTTGGCTGGGGAGATGGTGGTTGAGGAGAACTGACCAGAGCCCACAGACTTCCTCCCTGGTTTACCAGAGGCTGTAGGGATGGAACTGGCCCTGGGACGGGGGATGGAACTCCTCCTCGCCTCCGTCTTGTTAGCTGGGCCTAGTCCACTCTGACCAGAACCTGGATGTAGCCCAGCAGAGACTGGACGGGTCATAGCAGCAGGGTAACCTTGTGTCAAACCTGCCTTAGCCTCTACGCCAGAGGAGATATCTCCCTTGGTGCTAGCCTGGTATTTGGTAGCCTGGTGTTGATAACCCGAGCTCTCGTTCTCCACAGTAACAACAAGTGATGCAGCCTGGGACTTCCTGTGGGAGGAGTTGAGGCTGTCAGCCCAGCTGAGGAAGTCAAAAGTGTAGTGGGAGGAGCCTGACTGGTCGCTGTCGCTGCTGGTGGATACCTCGGTCTGCTTCAGGTACTTTTCAATGTCGAAGGCACTCAGGTCCCCGGCACTCTGGCTCCTCTGTAGAGTCTCCAGCAGGTCCCCGGCACACTGGCTCCTCTGTAGAGTCTCCAGCAGGATTCTCTGGTCCAGTTGAACCTGGTTAGGGCTGGGCTGGTCCAGTTGAACCTGGTTAGGGCTGGGTGTTTGCTCTTCCAGGACAGAGGCTGGGAAACAGAATCAAATCTCCTTTACATTATTCATGACCTGGTGAAGTGGTGCTGACATCACCTTCCAACAAACACAACAGACACACAGAAGTAAAGAGTAACATGTCAGATGTGTTATATGTGTTAGATATGAATATGGGGTACCTGGCGGTGGACTCGACACACCTTTCTGGTGTTGCCTCTGTACCCTACTCCTCTTTGACAGCTCCATGATCATGGCAGCCAGCTGGGAGGGCTCGGAGGAGATGGAGGCATCTGCGATGGCCGAGGCAATGGTGCTGATAGACAACATGAGGTTAGATTGGTCTGTGCCGGGGCTGGGGCCCAGGCTGCCGGGGGAGGCTGAGGGAAGGGTCTGGCTGGGGGAGAGCAGGGCCTCAGGGAGGGGGGAAGAGGCTGATTCACAAGGCTCTGGCTCGTCATCTCCTGTAGGTGATACCCTGTCTGGATCTGCCTCCACAGTCTTGTCCAAGTCCTCTACAAAAACAACACATTGGAAGTATCAGTCACCATGCGTGATACTCTGAATATGACTGATGAGTTTAAAATGAGGACTGTGATCAAGTAAGAAAAATTATGCCAAACCAAGTCAGAATGTACTGGCCTGGCCTCACAGTGAGAATCAGGAATAAGTGTCTTACTGCCTGGCCTGGCCGGCCTCACAGTGGGAATCAGGAATAAGTGTCTTACTGCCTGGCCGGCCTCAAAGTGGGAATCAGGAATACGTGTCTTACTGCCTGGCCTGGCCGGCCTCACAGTGGGAATCAGGAATAAGTGTCTTACTGCCTGGCCTCACAGTGAGAATCAGGAATAAGTGTCTTACTGCCTGGCCTGGCCGGCCTCACAGTGGGAATCAGGAATAAGTGTCTTACTGCCTGGCCGGCCTCACAGTGGGAATCAGGAATAAGTGTCTTACTGCCTGGCCGGCCTCACAGTGGGAATCAGCAATAAGTGTCTTACCGGCTGGCCTGGCCGGCCTAACAGTGGGAATCAGGAATAAGTGTCTTACTGCCTGGCCTGGCCGGCCTCACAGTGGGAATCAGGAATAAGTGTCTTACTGCCTGGCCGGCCTCACAGTGGGAATCAGGAATAAGTGTCTTACTGCCTGGCCTCACAGTGGGAATCAGGAATAAGTGTCTTACCGGCTGGCCTGGCCGGCCTCACAGTGGGAATCAGGAATAAGTGTCTTACCGGCTGGCCTGGCCGGCCTCACAGTGGGAATCAGGAATAAGTGTCTTACTGCCTGGCCTGGCCGGCCTCACAGTGGGAATCAGGAATAAGTGTCTTACTGCCTGGCCTGGCCGGCCTCACAGTGGGAATCAGGAATAAGTGTCTTACCGCCTGGCCTGGCCGGCCTCACAGTGGGAATCAGGAATAAGTGTCTTACCGGCTGGCCTGGCCGGCCTCACAGTGGGAATCAGGAATAAGTGTCTTACTGCCTGGCCTGGCCGGCCTCACAGTGGGAATCAGGAATAAGTGTCTTACTGCCTGGCCTGGCCGGCCTCACAGTGGGAATCAGGAATAAGTGTCTTACTGCCTGGCCTGGCCGGCCTCACAGTGGGAATCAGGAATAAGTGTCTTACTGCCTGGCCTGGCCGGCCTCACAGTGGGAATCAGGAATAAGTGTCTTACTGCCTGGCCTGGCCGGCCTCACAGTGGGAATCAGGAATAAGTGTCTTACTGCCTGGCCTGGCCGGCCTCACAGTGGGAATCAGGAATAAGTGTCTTACTGCCTGGCCTGGCCGGCCTCACAGTGGGAATCAGGAATAAGTGTCTTACTGCCTGGCCTGGCCGGCCTCACAGTGGGAATCAGGAATAAGTGTCTTACTGCCTGGCCTGGCCGGCCTCACAGTGGGAATCAGGAATAAGTGTCTTACTGCCTGGCCTGGCCGGCCTCACAGTGGGAATCAGGAATAAGTGTCTTACTGGCTGGCTGGCCTCACAGTGGGAATCAGGAATAAGTGTCTTACTGGCTGGCTGGCCTCACAGTGGGGATCAGGAATACGTGTCTTACCAGCTGGCCTGGCCGGCCTCACAGTGAGAATCAGGAATAAGTGTCTTACTGGCTGGCCTCACAGTGGGGATCAGGAATACGTGTCTTACCGGCTGGCCTGGCCGGCCTCACAGTGAGAATCAGGAATAAGTGTCTGGGACGTCCAGACGGTACGTACCCGTGTTCATGGTTTGGTCGTGGTCAGTGTGTGTGAGGGTGTCGTTGTGGACCGAGCTGTCCTGAGAGAGGAAGTCTGATGGTTGAATCAGAGGAAACGGTTCCCTCTTCTCTGGAGAGGTGATGACGTACCCAAACGACGGCTGGAGAGAAGATACAACAACAAACTGGTCAAGTCAGAAGGGTGATGGGGAAAAAAATCACAGGCTTAAACCCTCCGTGGTAGTCTCAAACATGGCTTCCCTTCTATCCCCTATGCACCGCAGGCAGGTTTCCCGGACTGAGACGAAGCCTTGTGTTCCTGAACTAAAAGGACACCAACCCTAAGAGACTACGTGAATAGTGAAAGAGTAGAGCAGTGGTCTGCAGAGCGGCGGCCTGCAGAGCGGCGGCCTGCAGAGCGGGGGCCTGCAGAGCGGGGGCCTGCAGAGCGGGGGCCTGCAGAGCGGCATCAACAGGACATTGAACAAGTCCCATACCCGTTTGACTGTATCGTCCTCCCGGTCCTCCCCTAGACAGCCCAGGGCCTCAGAGCGCTGCTGGAAGAAGGTCCCTAGAGACAGACGGAGGTAGCTCTGGTTCCCTCTGTCCAGCTCCTGGGACACCTGGCTGGCCCGCATCAGGATGTGGCTGCTGGCTGGGAGTCTCCAGGAAGTGTCAGATAGGAGACCTGGACTGGTGGAGGCAGGCTCCATCACCTCCTCTTGCATGAACTGGTTCTCCTTCTCAAACTCCTTCTGGTCTTCTATGATCTTCTCTATGGCGTTACCTGGAACACAAAACAGGACAACTCCAGCACACTGCTGATCTGTCTATGGCGTTACCTGGAACACAAAACAGGACAACTCCAGCACACTGCTGATCTGTCTATGGCGTTACCTGGAACACAAAACAGGACAACTCCAGCACACTGCTGATCTGTCTATGGCGTTACCTGGAACACAAAACAGGACAACTCCAGCACACTGCTGATCTGTCTATGGCGTTACCTGGAACACAAAACAGGACAACTCCAGCACACTGCTGATCTGTCTATGGCGTTACCTGGAACACAAAACAGGACAACTCCAGCACACTGCTGATCTGTCTATGGCGTTACCTGGAACACAAAACAGGACAACTCCAGCACACTGCTGATCTGTCTATGGCGTTACCTGGAACACAAAACAGGACAACTCCAGCACACTGCTGATCTGTCTATGGCGTTACCTGGAACACAAAACAGGACAACTCCAGCACACTGCTGATCTGGACTCTTCCCAACACTGATTGAAGCAATAAGTCACGCGAGGCAGTGCTGTATGGTGAATACAGTCCCTGGTAAATGGGGTTCGGCCCGTCACAACAGCGTAGGGCCAGTCAACCCATTTACCCGGGGTTCGGCCCGTCAACCCATTTACCCGGGGTTCGGCCCATCACAACAGCAACATGATATTCTGACGAGGCACAGTGATCATTTGGGACAGCAACATGATATTCTGACGAGGCACAGCAACATGATATTCTGACGAGGCACGGTGATAATTTGGGACAGCAAGATGATATTCTGACGAGGCACAGCAACATGATATTCTGACGAGGCACAGCAACATGATATTCTGATGAGGCACGGTGATCATTTGGGACAGCAACATGATATTCTGATGAGGCACGGTGATCATTTGGGACAGCAGCATGATATTCTGATGAGGCACGGTGATCATTTGGGACAGCAACATGATATTCTGACGAGGCACAGCAACATGATATTCTGACGAGGCACAGCAACATGATATTCTGATGAGGCACGGTGATCATTTGGGACAGCAACATGATATTCTGATGAGGCACGGTGATCATTTGGGACAGCAACATGATATTCTGACGAGGCACAGCAACATGATATTCTGACGAGGCACGGTGATAATTTGGGACAGCAACATGATATTCTGACGAGGCACGGTGATCATTTGGGACAGCAACATGATATTCTGACGAGGCACAGCAACATGATATTCTGACGAGGCACGGTGATAATTTGGGACAGCAACATGATATTCTGACGAGGCACGGTGATCATTTGGGACAGCAACATGATATTCTGATGAGGCACAGTGATCATTTGGGACAGCAACATGATATTCTGACGAGGCACGGTGATCATTTTCAGATGGAACCTAACGGCCAATAGAGCACGGTTTGGAACGCTGTTCGTTCAATCAGCATTCAGGATCCAAACAAGCAGTTTTAATAATGGATCTTTGGTACCAACGTTACGGTGCGGAACACCAACCCCTAGTTAGAACCAAAATAACAATCCACAAATCCCTATTTCCATGTACAGCTAAAAGAACAGTTTGACAATAGCCCCTCTACTTACTGCCTGGAACGAAGTCCTCAGCCTGGAACTGGTCTGCTACCTCCGGCAGCTGGTTTCCATCCACCTCCTTCTCAAAGGACGAGTAGTAAGCCAGATCAGTCACCCACTTCCCCTCCTCGTTCTGGTAGACCACACTGTGAGAGGCTGGAACACAGACACACACACAGGGAGGACAATGAACCACACAGACCTTGTTCTGGTAGACCACACTGTGAGAGGTTAGAACACAGACACACACACAGGGAGGACAATGAACCACACAGACCTGATGGAGACCCTGTTCTATAAACCAGGGTACCAGTGAGGATTTACTACAGCTGGACAACTTGGTACAGCTGTTAAGTCATTAACAATAAAAATCAGACAATTGTTTTCAAGTCATTAAGATGGTTGGATCATAGCGATATTCAATCAAATTCACCCGTTGATTTAAAACCTGTTTCACCCTGTATCGTGGTTGGTGTCTTGACGGATCGGTCCAAAATCAAGTCACAAAACATTTATTTTCTGTCCATGAATTTATAGCAGTGTAAGTTGTTACATCATATATTAACCATGACCCCTGTAAGGATCCTGGGTCTAGTTGTTACATCATATATTAAATCATGACCCCTGTAAGGATCCTGGGTCTAGTTGTTACATCAGATATTAAACATGACCCCTGTAAGGATCCTGGGTCTAGTTGTTACATCAGATATTAAACATGACCCCTGTAAGGATCCTGGGTCTAGTTGTTACATCAGATATTAAACATGACCCCTGTAAGGATCCTGGGTCTAGTTGTTACATCAGATATTAAACATGACCCCTGTAAGGATCCTGGGTCTAGTTGTTACATCATATATTAAACATGACCCCTGTAAGGATCCTGGGTCTAGTTGTTACATCAGATATTAAACATGACCCCTGTAAGGATCCTGGGTCTAGTTGTCAGACAGTAGTTGAATAGAGAGCTCAGAAATGCAGTGTAGCATTTAGTGTCTCCTTATGTTACGGGGTGAAAACACTTCTCCTGGGCTCACAAATCCCCAAAATGTAACACACAAATCCCCAAAATGTAACACACAAATCCCCAAAATGTAAACGATTGCAAAATCAAGTGCTTCTAACCGAAAGAGTCACCTTACGTTGATACTTAAAAACCTAAATCTATACCGCCATTAACGTGGTTCTTCAATGATTATGCATAATACTTGATGGATGCTAATCTGGTGTTAAGCTGTTTATTTACACATCATCATCATCTGATCCAGGAAGGAACTGGATGACAGTGGAGTGAGTCCCAGTGGGTCCCACCCGGGGTGGCAGCTGACGGGGTCCGACCGGGGGCACCACACAGGGAGCCGTTGGCACCGGGGACGGGGCACCACACAGGGAGCCGTTAGCACCGGGACACACCACACAGGGAGCCGTTAGCACCGGGACACACCACACAGGGAGCCGTTAGCACCGGGACACACCACACAGGGAGCCGTTAGCACCGGGACATACCACACAGGGAGCCGTTAGCACCGGGACACACCACACAGGGAGCCGTTTGTACAGGGGACACGACACAGGGAGCAGTTTGTACCGGGGACACGACACAGGGAGCAGTTTGTACCGGGGACACGACACAGGGAGCAGTTTGTACTGGGGACACTACATGGGGAACCGTTTGGGACTTACCCGGTTGGAAGTCCAGGTTATCAGGACAGTGGTTCCAGTCGCTGTCAGAGTGAGAGGAGTCCTCCTGTTGGAAGCTCTGAGAGAGGTACTTTGCTTCCAGAGAGATGTAGAGGAGATCCTTCTCACCCTGACTCATGTCTGACAGGCCAGGAGGACCAGGAGGTGCAGAGGAGTCCCCACATGGACCTCCTCTTGGCCCCAGGGCAGCAGGCCTCCCCCTCCCCTCCTCCTCATCACTAAGCGAAGGAAGCACCTGGTACAGAAGGAGAAAACTCACTAACACTGTATAATTGTGTACCTTTACCTTAATTTAACTAGGAGATTCTTGAAATGTTTAACCCCGAGGGGCAGCATGTCCTAAATGTATTGGTTAACCCCGAGGGGCAGCATGTCCTACATGTATTGGTTAACCCCAAGGGGCAGCATGTCCTAAATGTATTGGTTAACCCCGAGGGGCAGCATGTCCTAAATGTATTGGTTAACCTCGAGGGGCAGCATGTCCTAAATGTATTGGTTAACCTCGAGGGGCAGCATGTCCTAAATGTAATGTTTAACCCCGAGGGGCAGCATGTCCTTTAACCCCGAGGGGCAGCATGTCCTAAATGTATTGGTTAACCTTGAGGGGCAGCATGTCCTAAATGTATTGGTTAACCTCGAGGGGCAGCATGTCCTTTAACCCCGAGGGGCAGCATGTCCTAAATGTATTGGTTGACCCGAGGGGCAGCATGTCCTAAATGTATTGGTTAACCCCGAGGGGCAGCATGTCCTTTAACCCCGAGGGGCAGCATGTCCTAAATGTATTGGTTAACCTCGAGGGGCAGCATGTCCTAAATTTATTGGTTAACCCCGAGGGGCAGCATGTCCTTTAACCCCGAGGGGCAGCATGTCCTAAATGTATTGGTTGACCCGAGGGGCAGCATGTCCTAAATGTATTGGTTAACCCCGAGGGGCAGCATGTACTTTAACCCCGAGGGGCAGCATGTCCTAAATGTATTGGTTGACCCGAGGGGCAGCATGTCCTAAATGTATTGGTTGACCCGAGGGGCAGCATGTCCTAAATGTATTGGTTGACCCCGAGGGGCAGCATGTCCTAAATGTATTGGTTGACCCTGAGGGGCAGCATGTCCTAAATGTATTGGTTGACCCCGAGGGGCAGCATGTCCTAAATGTATTGGTTAACCCCGAGGGGCAGCATGTCCTAAATGTATTGGTTGACCCCGAGGGGCAGCATGTCCTAAATGTATTGGTTAACCGCGAGGGGCAGCATGTCCTAAATGTATTGGTTAACCGCGAGGGGCAGCATGTCCTAAATGTATTGGTTGACCCCGAGGGGCAGCATGTCCTAAATGTATTGGTTAACCCCAAGGGGCAGCATGTCCTAAATGTAATGTTTAACCCCGAGGGGCAGCATGTCCTTTAACCCCGAGGGGCAGCATGTCCTACATGTATTGGTTAACCGCGAGGGGCAACATGTCCTAAATGTAATGTTTAACCCCGAGGGGCAGCATGTCCTTTAACCCCGAGGGGCAGCATGTCCTACATGTATTGGTTAACCGCGAGGGGCAACATGTCCTAAATGTAATGTTTAACCCCGAGGGGCAGCATGTCCTTTAACCCCGAGGGGCAGCATGTCCTACATGTATTGGTTAACCCCAAGGGGCAGCATGTCCTAAATGTAATGTTTAACCCCGAGGGGCAGCATGTCCTAAATGTATTGGTTAACCCCAAGGGGCAGCATGTCCTAAATGTAATGTTTAACCCCGAGGGGCAGCATGTCCTTTAACCCCGAGGGGCAGCATGTCCTACATGTATTGGTTAACCGCGAGGGGCAACATGTCCTAAATGTAATGTTTAACCCCGAGGGGCAGCATGTCCTTTAACCCCGAGGGGCAGCATGTCCTACATGTATTGGTTAACCGCGAGGGGCAACATGTCCTAAATGTAATGTTTAACCCCGAGGGGCAGCATGTCCTTTAACCCCGAGGGGCAGCATGTCCTACATGTATTGGTTAACCGCGAGGGGCAGCATGTCCTAAATGTATTGGTTAACCCCGAGGGGCAGCATGTCCTAAATGTATTGGTTAACCCCAAGGGGCAGCATGTCCTAAATGTAATGTTTAACCCCGAGGGGCAGCATGTCCTTTAACCCCGAGGGGCAGCATGTCCTAAATGTATTGGTTGACCCCGAGGGACAGCATGTCCTAAATGTATTGGTTAACCCAGAGGGGCAGCATGTCCTAAATGTATTGGTTAACCCAGAGGGGCAGCATGTCCTAAATGTATTGGTTAACCTCGAGGGGCAGCATGTCCTAAATGTATTGGTTAACCTCGAGGGGCAGCATGTCCTAAATGTAATGTTTAACCCCGAGGGGCAGCATGTCCTTTAACCCCGAGGGGCAGCATGTCCTACATGTATTGGTTAACCGCGAGGGGCAGCATGTCCTAAATGTATTGGTTAACCGCGAGGGGCAGCATGTCCTACATGTAATGGTTTGTCAGTGTACCTGAGAGAGGTGGAAGCTGCTCTGTGTGGTCTGAAGGTGAGAGGTCATGTCCTGGGGTCTCCAGTGTCCAGCACCAGTCCTCAGATATATAGAATCCAAGACACCTTGACCCTCCCCTGCCACCGTAGACTCTGTACTGTCCATGGCATCCTGCAGAACCAAACCCCCCCACACACACACACATACATTAATGGAGGGGACAAGATTATCCAAGTGTCTGTTGTATGTAACAATATCAGTTCAGGTGACCGTATTATGTCCGGTAAATAGCACAGAACACGGGGTAGTGGGCAGCCAGGAGTTTTTCCTGACAGCGTGACCTGACCTGGAGGAACTCCTGGCCTCTTAGGTACAACTCCTGCCATGTACACAGTCTAGGTCCACACTGGTGTTGTAATGGAAAAAGGCCAACAGAAGACTCACCAGCGCCTCCTGTCTGTCTAAGGCCATACTCCAGTTGACAGGGGACATCCTCTGGGGCCCAGCGCTGGTCTCTCCAGTCCCCACCGGCCCCACACGGTCCCCCATCAGGCTGCCCCGGCTCAGCCCCAGTAGAGAGTGAGGGTCCTGGGCATTCTCTCCCGGCACGCTGGCCCCCAGGATCCCCAGCCCCCGCAGCACATCGTAGGTGGTCTGGGCCGAGGAGGAGGAGGGTAGAGTGGACACGCCATCGTTCCCTCCCTCCTCACTCCCACTGCTTCCGTCTCCTCCTCCTCCTGGCGAAGGACATACACGTCGATACAGAACATCCCAAACAACAATGGGTGACATGTCTGGTGAGTATCCACACCATGGAATAACTGGGACATTTTCAGCTTCTATGTACAGATCCTATGTACTATGTACAGATCCTTGTGACATTATGCTGAAACATGAGGTGATGGAGGAGGATGAATGGCACGACAACAGACCTCAGGATCTCATCACGGTATCTCTGTGCATTCATTATGCTGAAACATGAGGTGATGGCAGTGTATGTGGCACGACAACAGACCTCAGGATCTCATCACGGTATCTCTGTGCATTCGAATTGCCATCGATAAAATGCAATTGGTGTTTGTTGTCCGTAGTTTATGCCTGCCCATACCATAACCCCACCATGGGGCACTCTGTTCACAACGTTGACATCAGCAAACCGCTCGCCCACACAACGCCATACACGCTGTCTGAGGTTATGAGGCAAGTTGGACGAACAGTCAAATTCTCTAAAATGGCATTCGATGCAGCTTATGATAGAGAAATTAACTTTCAATTATCCGGCAACAGCTCGTGAAGATTTCTGCAGTCAGCATGCCAATTGTAACCTTCCTCAAAATTTGAGAGATCTGTGGCATTGTGTTGGGTGAGAACACTGCACATTTTAGAGTGGCCTTTTATTGTCCCCAGCACAAGGTGCACCTGTGTAATGGTCATGATGTTTAATCAGATTGTTGATACGCCACACCTGTCAGGTGGATGGATTATCTTGGTAAAGGAGAGATGCTCACTAACAGAGAATTAGAGAGAAATAAGCTTATTGTGAGTATGGAACATTTCTGGGATCTTTTATTTCAGCTCATGAAACACGGGACCAACACGTTCTATTTTTGTTCAGTGTATGTTACCTGTTACAGTGTTGATGACTTGGCCCTCTGCAGAGTATCTGTGTTCTAGCCAATCAGCCCCCCACACCCCCGAGCCAATCAGAGTATGTTACCTGTTACAGTGTTGATGACTTGGCCCTCTGCAGAGTATCTGTGTTCTAACCAATCAGCCCCCCACACCCCCGAGCCAATCAGAGTATGTTACCTGTTACAGTGTTGATGACTTGGCCCTCTGCAGAGTATCTGTGTTCTAACCAATCAGCCCCCCACACCCCCGAGCCGACGTAGCCAATCAGAGTATGTTACCTGTTACAGTGTTGATGACTTGGCCCTCCGCAGAGTATCTGTGTTCTAACCCAGGTAGAGGGTTACGACCAGAGTGAACTTCTTCGTCAGAGCTGCCTCCCTCCAGCCCAGGTCTGAAGCTGGGACGGTAGCTCTCCCCCACCTAACCCAGACAGACATAATGACCTCTGGTCTGACAGGCTAAAACAGGGCTGTGTTCAGTAGGACTATTTGGGAGAAAACATTTTGAAAACCAAACGCTACATCAACTTATCAAATACTGATTTGGTTGAAAATGATTCGTACATTCTGTTTGTAACGTTGTTCAGCTTTGTGTTTCCTACTGAAAACCACAAAGGCCAACCAGAAGCAGTGAGATAGAGAAACAGACAGGGACAGAGACATTATCCTACCAGCTGTCGGGAGGTGCTGGACAGCAGGAGTCTGTGTCTGGTAGAAGTGTGTCTCCTAGCTGCCTCCAGCTCATCCTCAGTGTCCTCCTCATCACTGCCGGGACACGAGTCCATCCCTGTAGCAGCCAGCCGTACGTCAGGCATCTGGAAACCCTCATGACAGGACAAACAATCCAATCTTAGTGAAACCAGGCTGAAATAGAATACTAGTATACTGTTTAGTTTGTACAGGAAGATGAATAAAGAATACTAGTTGTGAACAAGATCCATAGCCTGGACAAGTGTATGACAGAGCTGCTCTTAGTCTCCATAGGCTGACAGAGCTGCTCTTAGTCTCCATAGGCTGACAGAGCTGCTCTTAGTCTCCATAGGCTGACAGAGCTGCTCTTAGTCTCCATAGGCTGACAGAGCTGCTCTTAGTCTCCATAGGCTGACAGAGCTGCTCTTAGTCTCCATAGGCTGACAGAGCTGCTCTTAGTCTCCATAGGCTGACAGAGCTGCTCTTAGTCTCCATAGGCTGACAGAGCTGCTCTTAGTCTCCATAGGCTGACAGAGCTGCTCTTAGTCTCCATAGGCTGACAGAGCTGCTCTTAGTCTCCATAGGCTGACAGAGCTGCTCTTAGTCTCCATAGGCTGACAGAGCTGCTCTTAGTCTCCATAGGCTGACAGAGCTGCTCTTAGTCTCCATAGGCTGACAGAGCTGCTCTTAGTCTTCATAAAAAACATTTCAATATACCAGTGTTTTCCACTACATTAAAAAAGCCAACCAGGCCCCGCCCGAGCCGGAGACGGAGCCAACCAGGCCTCCACCACCCCCGAACCAGAGACGGAGCCAACCAGGCCTCCACCACCCCCGAGCCAGAGACGGAGCCAACCAGGCCTCCACCACCCCCGAGCCAGAGACGGAGCCAACCAGGCCTCCACCACCCCCGAGCCAGAGACGGAGCCAACCAGGCCTCCACCACCCCCGAGCCAGAGACGGAGCCAACCAGGCCTCCACCACCCCCGAGCCAGAGACGGAGCCAACCAGGCCTCCACCACCCCCGAGCCAGAGACGGAGCCAACCAGGCCTCCACCACCCCCGAACCAGAGACGGAGCCAACCAGGCCTCCACCACCCCCGAGCCAGAGACGGAGCCAACCAGGCCTCCACCACCCCCGAGCCAGAGACGGAGCCAACCAGGCCTCCACCACCCCCGAGCCAGAGACGGAGCCAACCAGGCCTCCACCACCCCCGAACCAGGGACGGAGCCAACCAGGCCTCCACCACCCCCGAGCCAGAGACGGAGCCAACCAGGCCTCCACCACCCCCGAACCAGGGACGGAGCCAACCAGGCCTCCACCACCCCCGAGCCAGGGACGGAGCCAACCAGGCCTCCACCACCCCCGAGCCAGAGATGGAGCCAACCAGGCCTCCACCACCCCCGAACCAGGGACGGAGCCAACCAGGCCTCCACCACCCCCGAGCCAGAGACGGAGCCAAACAGGCCTCCACCACCCCCGAACCAGGGACGGAGCCAACCAGGCCTCCACCACCCCCGAGCCAGAGACGGAGCCAACCAGGCCTCCACCACCCCCGAGCCAGAGACGGAGCCAACCAGGCCCCCCACCCGAACCAGGGACGGAGCCAACCAGGCCTCCACCACCCCCGAACCAGGGACGGAGCCAACCAGGCCTCCACCACCCCCGAGCCAGAGACGGAGCCAACCAGGCCTCCACCACCCCCGAGCCAGAGACGGAGCCAACCAGGCCTCCACCACCCCCGAACCAGGGACGGAGCCAACCAGGCCTCCACCACCCCCGAGCCCGGGACGGAGCCCACCAGGCCTCCACCACCCCCGAACCAGGGACGGAGCCAACCAGGCCTCCACCACCCCCGAGCCAGAGACGGAGCCAACCAGGCCTCCACCACCCCCGAACCAGGGACGGAGGCAACCAGGCCTCCACCACCCCCGAGCCAGAGACGGAGCCAACCAGGCCTCCACCACCCCCGAACCAGGGACGGAGCCAACCAGGCCTCCACCACCCCCGAGCCAGAGACGGAGCCAAACAGGCCTCCACCACCCCCGAACCAGGGACGGAGCCAACCAGGCCTCCACCACCCCCGAGCCAGAGACGGAGCCAACCAGGCCTCCACCACCCCCGAGCCAGAGACGGAGCCAACCAGGCCCCCCACCCGAACCAGGGACGGAGCCAACCAGGCCTCCACCACCCCCGAGCCAGAGACGGAGCCAACCAGGCCTCCACCACCCCCGAACCAGGGACGGAGCCAACCAGGCCTCCACCACCCCCGAACCAGAGACGGAGCCAACCAGGCCTCCACCACCCCCAAGCCAGAGACGGAGCCAACCAGGCCTCCACCACCCCCGAGCCAGAGACGGAGCCAACCAAGCCTCCACCACCCCCGAACCAGAGACGGAGCCAACCAGGCCTCCACCACCCCCGAACCAGGGACGGAGCCAACCAGGCCTCCACCACCCCCGAGCCAGAGACGGAGCCAACCAGGCCTCCACCACCCCCGAACCAGGGACGGAGCCAACCAGGCCTCCACCACCCCCGAGCCAGAGACGGAGCCAACCAGGCCTCCACCACCCCCGAACCAGGGACGGAGCCAACCAGGCCTCCACCACCCCCGAGCCAGAGACGGAGCCAACCAGGCCTCCACCACCCCCGAACCAGGGACGGAGCCAACCAGGCCTCCACCACCCCCGAGCCAGAGACGGAGCCAACCAGGCCTCCACCACCCCCGAGCCAGAGACGGAGCCAACCAGGCCTCCACCACCCCCGAGCCAGAGACGGAGCCAACCAGGCCTCCACCACCCCCGAACCAGGGACGGAGCCAACCAGGCCTCCACCACCCCCGAGCCAGAGACGGAGCCAACCAGGCCTCCACCACCCCCGAACCAGGGACGGAGCCAACCAGGCCTCCACCACCCCCGAGCCAGAGACGGAGCCAACCAGGCCTCCACCACCCCCGAGCCAGGGACGGAGCCAACCAGGCCTCCACCACCCCCGAGCCAGAGACGGAGCCAACCAGGCCCCCCACCCGAACCAGGGACGGAGCCAACCAGGCCTCCACCACCCCCGAGCCAGAGACGGAGCCAACCAGGCCTCCACCACCCCCGAACCAGGGACGGAGCCAACCAGGCCTCCACCACCCCCGAGCCAGAGACGGAGCCAACCAGGCCTCCACCACCCCCGAGCCAGAGACGGAGCCAACCAGGCCTCCACCACCCCCGAGCCAGAGACGGAGCCAACCAGGCCTCCACCACCCCCGAACCAGAGACGGAGCCAACCAGGCCTCCACCACCCCCGAGCCAGAGACGGAGCCAACCAGGCCTCCACCACCCCCGAGCCAGAGACGGAGCCAACCAGGCCTCCACCACCCCCGAACCAGGGACGGAGCCAACCAGGCCTCCACCACCCCCGAGCCAGAGACGGAGCCAACCAGGCCTCCACCACCCCCGAGCCAGAGACGGAGCCAACCAGGCCTCCACCACCCCCGAACCAGGGACGGAGCCAACCAGGCCTCCACCACCCCCGAGCCAGAGACGGAGCCAACCAGGCCTCCACCACCCCCGAACCAGGGACGGAGCCAACCAGGCCTCCACCACCCCCGAGCCAGAGACGGAGCCAACCAGGCCTCCACCACCCCCGAACCAGGGACGGAGCCAACCAGGCCTCCACCACCCCCGAGCCAGAGACGGAGCCAACCAGGCCTCCACCACCCCCGAACCAGGGACGGAGCCAACCAGGCCTCCACCACCCCCGAGCCAGAGACGGAGCCAACCAGGCCCCCACCCGAACCAGGGACGGAGCCAACCAGGCCCCCACCACCCCCGAGCCAGAGACGTAGCCAACCAGCCCCCCACCACCCCCGAGCCAGAGACGGAGCCAACCAGCCCCCCACCACCCCCGAGCCAGAGACGGAGCCAACCAGGCCCCCCACCCGAACCAGGGACGGAGCCAACCAGGCCTCCACCACCCCCGAGCCAGAGACGGAGCCAACCAGGCCTCCACCACCCCCGAACCAGGGACGGAGCCAACCAGGCCTCCACCACCCCCGAGCCAGAGACGGAGCCAACCAGGCCCCCCACCCGAACCAGGGACGGAGCCAACCAGGCCTCCACCACCCCCGAGCCAGAGACGGAGCCAACCAGCCCCCCACCACCCCCGAGCCAGAGACGGAGCCAACCAGGCCTCCACCACCCCCGAGCCAGAGACGGAGCCAACCAGGCCTCCACCACCCCCGAACCAGGGACGGAGCCAACCAGGCCTCCACCACCCCCGAGCCAGAGACGGAGCCAACCAGGCCTCCACCACCCCCGAGCCAGAGACGGAGCCAACCAGGCCTCCACCACCCCGGAACCAGAGACGGAGCCAACCAGGCCTCCACCACCCCCGAGCCAGAGACGGAGCCAACCAGGCCTCCACCACCCCCGAGCCAGAGACGGAGCCAACCAGGCCTCCACCACCCCCGAACATGAGACGGAGCCAACCAGGCCTCCACCACCCCCGAGCCAGAGACGGAGCCAACCAGGCCTCCACCACCCCCGAACCAGGGACGGAGCCAACCAGGCCTCCACCACCCCCGAGCCAGAGACGGAGCCAACCAGGCCTCCACCACCCCCGAGCCAGAGACGGAGCCAACCAGGCCTCCACCACCCCCGAACCAGGGACGGAGCCAACCAGGCCTCCACCACCCCCGAGCCAGAGACGGAGCCAACCAGGCCTCCACCACCCCCGAACCAGGGACGGAGCCAACCAGGCCTCCACCACCCCCGAGCCAGAGACGGAGCCAACCAGGCCTCCACCACCCCCGAACCAGGGACGGAGCCAACCAGGCCTCCACCACCACCGAGCCAGAGACGGAGCCAACCAGGCCTCCACCACCCCCGAACCAGGGACGGAGCCAACCAGGCCTCCACCACCCCCGAGCCAGAGACGGAGCCAACCCGCCCCCCCACCCGAACCAGGGACGGAGCCAACCAGGCCTCCACCACCCCCGAGCCAGAGACGGAGCCAACCAGCCCCCCACCACCCCCGAGGAAGAGACGGAGCCAACCAGGCCCCCCACCCGAACCAGGGACGGAGCCAACCAGGCCCCCACCACCCCCAAGCCAGAGACGTAGCCAACCAGCCCCCCACCACCCCCGAGCCAGAGACGGAGCCAACCAGCCCCCCACCACCCCCGAGCCAGAGACGGAGCCAACCAGGCCCCCCACCCGAACCAGGGACGGAGCCAACCAGGCCCCCCACCCGAACCAGGGACGGAGCCAACCAGGCCGCCCCCACCCCCGAGCCAGAGACGGAGCCAACCAGGCCTCCACCACCCCCGAACCAGGGACGGAGCCAACCAGGCCTCCACCACCCCCGAGCCAGAGACGGAGCCAACCAGGCCCCCCACCCGAACCAGGGACGGAGCCAACCAGGCCTCCACCACCCCCGAGCCAGAGACGGAGCCAACCAGGCCCCCCACCCGAACCAGGGACGGAGCCAACCAGGCCTCCACCACCCCCGAGCCAGAGACGGAGCCAACCAGGCCCCCCACCCGAACCAGGGACGGAGCCAACCAGGCCTCCACCACCCCCGAGCCAGAGACGTAGCTAACCAGGCCCCCCACCCGAACCAGGGACGGAGCCAACCAGGCCTCCACCACCCCCGAGCCAGAGACGGAGCCAACCAGGCCCCCCACCCGAACCAGGGACGGAGCCAACCAGGCCTCCACCACCCCCGAGCCAGAGACGTAGCCAACCGGGCCCCGCCCAGCCAGAGACGTAGCCAACCGGCCCCGCCCAGCCAGAGTTGGTCGAAATTTGTGGAATCTGGGAAATCCTACTGCCTTGATTCCATCCAAAATACTAAATTCTTCAATACTTTATCGCTTTCACCTCAATCACAGCACAGTAAATAGCCTACTAAACTCCACACCTCATGTGCCAATAAAACCTATAAAGACGCTAAGAGGTGGGTTCCAACTCATCGTTACCACATTACATGAGACGTGGAAAGAAATGAGACCGCAACCCACAACGGCGCACACAAACTGGACGAGGGACACAATGCGTCAGGCGCCTGTCCTATCGACAGATCTCTAGAAGATTCTAATTGTTCATTCTAACGGGAGAGGGCTTGACGGACAAGCGAATTGAAACTTTTATAAAAAGTATCTCAGTTAATATGAGGTGGAAAACGTTACCGGCTGAAAATAACTGTAACTGGCTGATTAGTCGATGCTAAATGGGAGACACAGTCTGCCTGCCTGTCCGACTGACTGCCTGCCCGCCCGCCCGCCTGCCCGCCCGTCTGTAAAGTAATAAAAGTAATAGTGTCATGGAGGAGTTGTCCGACTGCCCGCCCGACTGCCCGTCCGACTGCCTGCCCGACTGCCTGTCCGACTGCCTGCCCGACTGCCTGCCCGACTGCCTGCCCGACTGCCTGCCCGACTGCCTGTCCGACTGCCTGCCTGCCCGACTGCCTGCCTGCCTGCCCGCCCGCCTGCCTGCCTGCCCGCCCGACTGCCTGCCCGCCCGCCTGTCCGTCTGTAAAGTAATAACAGTAATAGTGTCATGGAGGAGTTGTATCCACCTGATCATACTCCCCTGCCCGTCCGTCTGTAAAGTAATAACAGTAATAGTGTCATGGAGTAGTTGTATCCACTTGATCATACTCCCCTGCCTGTCCATCTGTAAAGTAATAGTGTCATGGAGTAGTTGTATCCACCTGATCATACTCCCCTGCCTGTCCATCTGTAAAGTAATAGTGTCATGGAGGAGTTGTATCCACCTGATCATACTCCCCTGCCTGTCCATCTGTAAAGTAATAGTGTCATGGAGGAGTTGTATCCACCTGATCATACTCCCCTGCCTGTCCATCTGTAAAGTAATAACAGTAATAGTGTCATGGAGGAGTTGTATCCACCTGATCATAGTCATCCAGGAACTGGTATCTGTTCTTCTGTGGTTCTGTAGAACCGGGCTGAGATGAATAGTCTTGGTTGGCTGGCTGGTTCTGAAAATCAATACAATATTATCATTAATGAAGAAACAGACAAATATAAAAATAAATAATAGATGTATCGAGACGAGAGAGGATTAGAAAGCAGGAAGAGAGGTTTAGAAAGCAGGAAGAGAGAGAGGATTAGAAAGCAGGAAGAGAGAGAGGATTAGAAAGCATGAAGAGAGAGAGGATTAGAAAGCATGAAGAGAGAGAGGATTAGAAAGCAGGAAGAGAGAGAGGATTAGAAAGCAGGAAGAGAGAGAGGATTAGAAAGCAGGAAGAGAGAGAGGATTAGAAAGCATGAAGAGAGAGAGGATTAGAAAGCAGGAAGAGAGAGAGGATTAGAAAGCAGGAAGAGAGAGAGGATTAGAAAGCAGGAAGAGAGAGAGGATTAGAAAGCATGAAGAGAGAGAGGATTAGAAAGCATGAAGAGAGAGAGGATTAGAAAGCAGGAAGAGAGAGAGGATTAGAAAGCAGGAAGAGAGAGAGGATTAGAAAGCAGGAAGAGAGAGAGGATTAGAAAGCAGGAAGAGAGAGAGGATTAGAAAGCAGGAAGAGAGAGAGGATTAGAAAGCAGGAAGAGAGAGAGGATTAGAAAGCAGGAAGAGAGAGAGGATTAGAAAGCAGGAAGAGAGAGAGGATTAGAAAGCAGGAAGAGAGAGAGGATTAGAAAGCAGGAAGAGAGAGAGGATTAGAAAGCAGGAAGAGAGAGAGGATTAGAAAGCAGGAAGAGAGAGAGGATTAGAAAGCAGGAAGAGAGAGAGGATTAGAAAGCATGAAGAGAGAGAGGATTAGAAAGCATGAAGAGAGAGAGGATTAGAAAGCATGAAGAGAGAGAGGATTAGAAAGCATGAAGAGAGAGAGGATTGGAAAGCATGAAGAGAGAGAGGATTAGAAAGCAGGAAGAGAGAGAGGATTAGAAAGCATGAAGAGAGAGAGGATTAGAAAGCAGGAAGAGAGAGAGGATTAGAAAGCATGAAGAGAGAGAGGATTAGAAAGCAGGAAGAGAGAGAGGATTAGAAAGCAGGAAGAGAGAGAGGATTAGAAAGCATGAAGAGAGAGAGGATTAGAAAGCAGGAAGAGAGAGAGGATTAGAAAGCAGGAAGAGAGAGAGGATTAGAAAGCATGAAGAGAGAGAGGATTAGAAAGCATGAAGAGAGAGAGGATTAGAAAGCAGGAAGAGAGAGAGGATTAGAAAGCAGGAAGAGAGAGAGGATTAGAAAGCAGGAAGAGAGAGAGGATTAGAAAGCAGGAAGAGAGAGAGGATTAGAAAGCAGGAAGAGAGAGAGGATTAGAAAGCAGGAAGAGAGAGAGGATTAGAAAGCAGGAAGAGAGAGAGGATTAGAAAGCAGGAAGAGAGAGAGGATTAGAAAGCAGGAAGAGAGAGGATTAGAAAGCAGGAAGAGAGAGAGGATTAGAAAGCAGGAAGAGAGAGAGGATTAGAAAGCAGGAAGAGAGAGAGGATTAGAAAGCATGAAGAGAGAGAGGATTAGAAAGCAGGAAGAGAGAGAGGATTAGAAAGCAGGAAGAGAGAGAGGATTAGAAAGCAGGAAGAGAGAGAGGATTAGAAAGCAGGAAGAGAGAGAGGATTAGAAAGCAGGAAGAGAGAGAGGATTAGAAAGCAGGAAGAGAGAGAGGATTAGAAAGCAGGAAGAGAGAGAGGATTAGAAAGCAGGAAGAGAGAGAGGATTATAAAGCAGGAAGAGAGAGAGGATTAGAAAGCAGGAAGAGAGAGAGGATTAGAAAGCATGAAGAGAGAGAGGATTAGAAAGCAGGAAGAGAGAGAGGTTGCCTTACAGCATCAGGTATCTCCTGTCCCTCCACCCGTCCTCTCTGCATGGCAGGGTTCACCAGCTGGTTTAAGTACAGGTCCAGATCTTCATCCTGCAGGTCGTTCACGTCGACATCGTCATCTGGGGATCAAACAGGCAAAGATCAATAATCAATAGAACGACAAACACAACACACAACTATAATCCCCACCAGAGAGGAGTTCAGACACAATACACAGCTATAACCCCCACCAGAGAGGAGTTCAGACACAATACACAGCTATAACCCCCACCAGAGAGGAGTTCAGACACAATACACAGCTATAACCCCCACCAGAGAGTAGAGGTGTTCAGACAACACACAGCTATAACCCCCACCAGAGAGGAGAGGTGTTCAGACACAACACACAGCTATAACCCCCACCAGAGAGGAGAGGTGTTCAGACAATACACAGCTATAACCCCCACCAGAGAGGAGTTCAGACACAACACACAGCTATAACCCCCACCAGAGAGGTGTTCGGACAACACACAGCTATAACCCCCAACAGAGAGGTGTTCAGACAACACACAGCTATAACCCCCACCAGAGAGGAGAGGTGTTCAGACACAATACACAGCTATAACCCCCACCAGAGAGGTGTTCAGACAACACACAGCTATAACCCCCAACAGAGAGGTGTTCAGACAACACACAGCTATAACCCCCACCAGAGAGGTGTTCAGACACAATACACAGCTATAACCCCCACCAGAGAGGAGAGGAGTTCAGACAATACACAGCTATAACCCCCACCAGAGAGGAGAGGTGTTCAGACACAACACACAGCTATAACCCCCACCAGAGAGGAGAGGAGTTCAGACAATACACAGCTATAACCCCCAACAGAGAGGAGAGGTGTTCAGACAACACACAGCTATAACCCCCACCAGAGAGGTGTTCAGACACAATACACAGCTATAACCCCCACCAGAGAGGAGTTCAGACACAATACACAGCTATAACCCCCACCAGAGAGGAGTTCAGACAACACACAGCTATAACCCCCACCAGAGAGGAGTTCAGACACAATACACAGCGATAATCCACACCAGAGAGGAGTTCAGACACAATACACAGCTATAACCCCCACCAGAGAGGAGTTCAGACAACACACAGCTATAACCCCCACCAGAGAGGTGTTCAGACAACACACAGCTATAACCCCGCCCAGAGAGGAGTTCAGACACAACACACAGCTATAATCCCCACCAGAGAGGAGTTCAGACACAATACACAGCTATAACCCCCACCAGAGAGGAGTTCAGACAACACACAGCTATAACCCCCACCAGAGAGGAGAGGAGTTCAGACAACACACAGCTATAAACCCCACCAGAGAGGTGTTCAGACACAATACACAGCTATAACCCCCACCAGAGAGGAGAGGTGTTCAGACAACACACAGCTATAACCCCCACCAGAGAGGTGTTCAGACAACACACAGCTATAACCCCCACCAGAGAGGAGAGGAGTTCAGACAACACACAGCTATAACCCCCACCAGAGAGGAGAGGAGTTCAGACAACACACAGCTATAACCCCCACCAGAGAGGAGTTCAGACAACACACAGCTATAACCCCCACCAGAGAGGAGTTCAGACAACACACAGCTATAACCCCCACCAGAGAGGAGAGGTGTTCAGACACAATACACAGCTATAACCCCCACCAGAGAGGAGAGGTGTTCAGACACAATACACAGCTATAACCCCCACCAGAGAGGAGTTCAGACACAATACACAGCTATAACCCCCACCAGAGAGGAGAGGAGTTCAGACACAATACACAGCTATAACCCCCACCAGAGAGGAGAGGAGTTCAGACAACACACAGCTATAACCCCGACCAGAGAGGAGTTCAGACAACACACAGCTATAACCCCCACCAGAGAGGAGAGGAGTTCAGACAACACACAGCTATAACCCCCACCAGAGAGGAGTTCAGACACAACACACAGCTATAACCCCCACCAGAGAGGAGTTCAGACACAATACACAGCTATAACCCCCACCAGAGAGGAGAGGAGTTCAGACACAATACACAGCTATAATCCCCACCAGAGAGGAGTTCAGACACAATACACAGCTATAACCCCCACCAGAGAGGAGTTCAGACAACACACAGCTATAACCCCCACCAGAGAGGAGAGGAGTTCAGACAACACACAGCTATAACCCCCACCAGAGAGGAGAGGTGTTCAGACACAATACACAACTATAACCCCCACCAGAGAGGAGAGGAGTTCAGACAACACACAGCTATAACCCCCACCAGAGAGGAGAGGAGTTCAGACAATACACAGCTATAACCCCCACCAGAGAGGAGAGGAGTTCAGACAATACACAGCTATAACCCCCACCAGAGAGGAGAGGTGTTCAGACAATACACAGCTATAACCCCCACCAGAGAGGAGAGGAGTTCAGACAATACACAGCTATAACCCCCACCAGAGAGGAGAGGTGTTCAGACACAACACACAGCTATAACCCCCACCAGAGAGGAGAGGAGTTCAGACAATACACAGCTATAACCCCCAACAGAGAGGAGAGGTGTTCAGACAACACACAGCTATAACCCCCACCAGAGAGGTGTTCAGACACAATACACAGCTATAACCCCCACCAGAGAGGAGTTCAGACACAATACACAGCTATAACCCCCACCAGAGAGGAGTTCAGACAACACACAGCTATAACCCCCACCAGAGAGGAGTTCAGACACAATACACAGCTATAATCCACACCAGAGAGGAGTTCAGACACAATACACAGCTATAACCCCCACCAGAGAGGAGTTCAGACAACACACAGCTATAACCCCCACCAGAGAGGTGTTCAGACAACACACAGCTATAACCCCGCCCAGAGAGGAGTTCAGACACAACACACAGCTATAATCCCCACCAGAGAGGAGTTCAGACACAATACACAGCTATAACCCCCACCAGAGAGGAGTTCAGACAACACACAGCTATAACCCCCACCAGAGAGGAGAGGAGTTCAGACAACACACAGCTATAAACCCCACCAGAGAGGTGTTCAGACACAATACACAGCTATAACCCCCACCAGAGAGGAGAGGTGTTCAGACAACACACAGCTATAACCCCCACCAGAGAGGTGTTCAGACAACACACAGCTATAACCCCCACCAGAGAGGAGAGGAGTTCAGACAACACACAGCTATAACCCCCACCAGAGAGGAGAGGAGTTCAGACAACACACAGCTATAACCCCCACCAGAGAGGAGTTCAGACAACACACAGCTATAACCCCCACCAGAGAGGAGTTCAGACAACACACAGCTATAACCCCCACCAGAGAGGAGAGGTGTTCAGACACAATACACAGCTATAACCCCCACCAGAGAGGAGAGGTGTTCAGACACAATACACAGCTATAACCCCCACCAGAGAGGAGTTCAGACACAATACACAGCTATAACCCCCACCAGAGAGGAGAGGAGTTCAGACACAATACACAGCTATAACCCCCACCAGAGAGGAGAGGAGTTCAGACAACACACAGCTATAACCCCGACCAGAGAGGAGTTCAGACAACACACAGCTATAACCCCCACCAGAGAGGAGAGGAGTTCAGACAACACACAGCTATAACCCCCACCAGAGAGGAGTTCAGACACAACACACAGCTATAACCCCCACCAGAGAGGAGTTCAGACACAATACACAGCTATAACCCCCACCAGAGAGGAGAGGAGTTCAGACACAATACACAGCTATAATCCCCACCAGAGAGGAGTTCAGACACAATACACAGCTATAACCCCCACCAGAGAGGAGTTCAGACAACACACAGCTATAACCCCCACCAGAGAGGAGAGGAGTTCAGACAACACACAGCTATACCCCCCACCAGAGAGGTGTTCAGACACAATACACAGCTATAACCCCCACCAGAGAGGAGAGGTGTTCAGACAACACACAGCTATAACCCCCACCAGAGAGGAGAGGTGTTCAGACACCACACAGCTATAACCCCCACCAGAGAGGTGTTCAGACAACACACAGCTATAACCCCCACCAGAGAGGAGAGGAGTTCAGACAACACACAGCTATAACCCCCACCAGAGAGGAGAGGAGTTCAGACAACACACAGCTATAACCCCCACCAGAGAGGAGTTCAGACAACACACAGCTATAACCCCCACCAGAGAGGAGTTCAGACACAATACACAGCTATAACCCCCACCAGAGAGGAGAGGAGTTCAGACACAATACACAGCTATAATCCCCACCAGAGAGGAGTTCAGACACAATACACAGCTATAACCCCCACCAGAGAGGAGTTCAGACAACACACAGCTATAACCCCCACCAGAGAGGAGAGGAGTTCAGACAACACACAGCTATAACCCCCACCAGAGAGGTGTTCAGACACAATACACAGCTATAACCCCCACCAGAGAGGAGAGGTGTTCAGACAACACACAGCTATAACCCCCACCAGAGAGGTGTTCAGACAACACACAGCTATAACCCCCACCAGAGAGGAGAGGAGTTCAGACAACACACAGCTATAACCCCCACCAGAGAGGAGAGGAGTTCAGACAACACACAGCTATAACCCCCACCAGAGAGGAGTTCAGACAACACACAGCTATAACCCCCACCAGAGAGGAGTTCAGACAATACACAGCTATAACCCCCACCAGAGAGGAGAGGTGTTCAGACACAATACACAGCTATAACCCCCACCAGAGAGGAGTTCAGACACAATACACAGCTATAACCCCCACCAGAGAGGAGAGGAGTTCAGACACAATACACAGCTATAACCCCCACCAGAGAGGAGAGGAGTTCAGACAACACACAGCTATAACCCCCACCAGAGAGGAGTTCAGACAACACACAGCTATAACCCCCACCAGAGAGGAGAGGAGTTCAGACAACACACAGCTATAACCCCCACCAGAGAGGAGTTCAGACACAACACACAGCTATAACCCCCACCAGAGAGGAGTTCAGACACAATACACAGCTATAACCCCCACCAGAGAGGTGTTCAGACACAACACACAGCTATAACCCCCACCAGAGAGGAGTTCAGACACAATACACAACTATAACCCCCACCAGAGAGGAGAGGAGTTCAGACAACACACAGCTATAACCCCCACCAGAGAGGAGTTCAGACACAACACACATCTATAACCCCCACCAGAGAGGAGTTCAGACATCATACACAGCTATAACCCCCACCAGAGAGGTGTTCAGACACAACACACAGCTATAACCCCCACCAGAGAGGAGAGGTGTTCAGACAATACACAGCTATAACCCCCACCAGAGAGGAGAGGAGTTCAGACAACACACAGCTATAACCCCCACCAGAGAGGAGAGGTGTTCAGACAACACACAGCTATAACCCCCACCAGAGAGGAGTTCAGACAATACACAGCTATAACCCCCACCAGAGAGGAGAGGAGTTCAGACAACACACAGCTATAACCCCCACCAGAGAGGAGAGGTGTTCAGACACAATACACAACTATAACCCCCACCAGAGAGGAGAGGAGTTCAGACAACACACAGCTATAACCCCCACCAGAGAGGAGAGGAGTTCAGACAATACACAGCTATAACCCCCACCAGAGAGGAGAGGAGTTCAGACAATACACAGCTATAACCCCCACCAGAGAGGAGAGGTGTTCAGACACAACACACAGCTATAACCCCCACCAGAAAGGAGAGGAGTTCAGACAATACACAGCTATAACCCCCAACAGAGAGGAGAGGTGTTCAGACAACACACAGCTATAACCCCCACCAGAGAGGTGTTCAGACACAATACACAGCTATAACCCCCACCAGAGAGGAGTTCAGACACAATACACACCTATAACCCCCACCAGAGAGGAGTTCAGACAACACACAGCTATAACCCCCACCAGAGAGGAGTTCAGACACAATACACAGCTATAACCCCCACCAGAGAGGTGTTCAGACAACACACAGCTATAACCCCCACCAGAGAGGAGAGGTGTTCAGACAACACACAGCTATAACCCCCACCAGAGAGGAGTTCAGACACAACACACAGCTATAACCCCCACCAGAGAGGAGTTCAGACACAATACACAGCTATAACCCCCACCAGAGAGGAGAGGAGTTCAGACACAATACACAGCTATAATCCCCACCAGAGAGGAGTTCAGACACAATACACAGCTATAACCCCCACCAGAGAGGAGTTCAGACAACACACAGCTATAACCCCCACCAGAGAGGAGAGGAGTTCAGACAACACACAGCTATAACCCCCACCAGAGAGGTGTTCAGACACAATACACAGCTATAACCCCCACCAGAGAGGAGAGGTGTTCAGACAACACACAGCTATAACCCCCACCAGAGAGGTGTTCAGACAACACACAGCTATAACCCCCACCAGAGAGGAGAGGAGTTCAGACAACACACAGCTATAACCCCCACCAGAGAGGAGAGGAGTTCAGACAACACACAGCTATAACCCCCACCAGAGAGGAGTTCAGACAACACACAGCTATAACCCCCACCAGAGAGGAGTTCAGACAATACACAGCTATAACCCCCACCAGAGAGGAGAGGTGTTCAGACACAATACACAGCTATAACCCCCACCAGAGAGGAGTTCAGACACAATACACAGCTATAACCCCCACCAGAGAGGAGAGGAGTTCAGACACAATACACAGCTATAACCCCCACCAGAGAGGAGAGGAGTTCAGACAACACACAGCTATAACCCCCACCAGAGAGGAGTTCAGACAACACACAGCTATAACCCCCACCAGAGAGGAGAGGAGTTCAGACAACACACAGCTATAACCCCCACCAGAGAGGAGTTCAGACACAACACACAGCTATAACCCCCACCAGAGAGGAGTTCAGACACAATACACAGCTATAACCCCCACCAGAGAGGTGTTCAGACACAACACACAGCTATAACCCCCACCAGAGAGGAGTTCAGACACAATACACAACTATAACCCCCACCAGAGAGGAGAGGAGTTCAGACAACACACAGCTATAACCCCCACCAGAGAGGAGAGGTGTTCAGACACAACACACAGCTATAACCCCCACCAGAGAGGAGTTCAGACACAACACACATCTATAACCCCCACCAGAGAGGAGTTCAGACATAATACACAGCTATAACCCCCACCAGAGAGGTGTTCAGACACAACACACAGCTATAACCCCCACCAGAGAGGAGAGGTGTTCAGACAATACACAGCTATAACCCCCACCAGAGAGGAGAGGAGTTCAGACAACACACAGCTATAACCCCCACCAGAGAGGAGAGGTGTTCAGACAACACACAGCTATAACCCCCACCAGAGAGGAGTTCAGACAATACACAGCTATAACCCCCACCAGAGAGGAGAGGAGTTCAGACAACACACAGCTATAACCCCCACCAGAGAGGAGAGGTGTTCAGACACAATACACAACTATAACCCCCACCAGAGAGGAGAGGAGTTCAGACAACACACAGCTATAACCCCCACCAGAGAGGAGAGGAGTTCAGACAATACACAGCTATAACCCCCACCAGAGAGGAGAGGTGTTCAGACACAACACACAGCTATAACCCCCACCAGAGAGGAGAGGAGTTCAGACAATACACAGCTATAACCCCCAACAGAGAGGAGAGGTGTTCAGACAACACACAGCTATAACCCCCACCAGAGAGGAGTTCAGACACAACACACATCTATAACCCCCACCAGAGAGGAGTTCAGACATAATACACAGCTATAACCCCCACCAGAGAGGTGTTCAGACACAACACACAGCTATAACCCCCACCAGAGAGGAGAGGTGTTCAGACAATACACAGCTATAACCCCCACCAGAGAGGAGAGGAGTTCAGACAACACACAGCTATAACCCCCACCAGAGAGGAGAGGTGTTCAGACAACACACAGCTATAACCCCCACCAGAGAGGAGTTCAGACAATACACAGCTATAACCCCCACCAGAGAGGAGAGGAGTTCAGACAACACACAGCTATAACCCCCACCAGAGAGGAGAGGTGTTCAGACACAATACACAACTATAACCCCCACCAGAGAGGAGAGGAGTTCAGACAACACACAGCTATAACCCCCACCAGAGAGGAGAGGAGTTCAGACAATACACAGCTATAACCCCCACCAGAGAGGAGAGGAGTTCAGACAATACACAGCTATAACCCCCACCAGAGAGGAGAGGTGTTCAGACACAACACACAGCTATAACCCCCACCAGAAAGGAGAGGAGTTCAGACAATACACAGCTATAACCCCCAACAGAGAGGAGAGGTGTTCAGACAACACACAGCTATAACCCCCACCAGAGAGGTGTTCAGACACAATACACAGCTATAACCCCCACCAGAGAGGAGTTCAGACACAATACACACCTATAACCCCCACCAGAGAGGAGTTCAGACAACACACAGCTATAACCCCCACCAGAGAGGAGTTCAGACACAATACACAGCTATAACCCCCACCAGAGAGGTGTTCAGACAACACACAGCTATAACCCCCACCAGAGAGGAGAGGTGTTCAGACAACACACAGCTATAACCCCCACCAGAGAGGAGTTCAGACACAACACACAGCTATAACCCCCACCAGAGAGGAGTTCAGACAACACACAGCTATAACCCCCACCAGAGAGGAGAGGAGTTCAGACAACACACAGCTATAACCCCGACCAGAGAAGTGTTCAGACAACACACAGCTATAACCCCCACCAGAGAGGAGTTCAGACAACACACAGCTATAACCCCCACCAGAGAGGAGAGGTGTTCAGACAACACACAGCTATAACCCCCACCAGAGAGGAGAGGAGTTCAGACACAACACACAGCTATAACCCCCACCAGAGAGGAGAGGAGTTCAGACACAACACACAGCTATAACCCCGACCAGAGAAGTGTTCACAATACACAGCTATAACCCCCACCAGAGAGGAGTTCAGACAACACACAGCTATAACCCCCACCAGAGAGGAGTTCAGACAACACACAGCTATAACCCCCACCAGAGAGGAGAGGTGTTCAGACAACACACAGCTATAACCCCCACCAGAGAGGAGAGGTGTTCAGACACAACACACAGCTATAACCCCGACCAGAGAAGTGTTCACAATACACAGCTATAACCCCCACCAGAGAGGAGTTCAGACAACACACAGCTATAACCCCCACCAGAGAGGAGTTCAGACAACACACAGCTATAACCCCCACCAGAGAGGAGAGGAGTTCAGACAATACACAGCTATAACCCCCACCAGAGAGGAGAGGAGTTCAGACAATACACAGCTATAACCCCCACCAGAGAGGAGAGGTGTTCAGACACAACACACAGCTATAACCCCCACCAGAAAGGAGAGGAGTTCAGACAATACACAGCTATAACCCCCAACAGAGAGGAGAGGTGTTCAGACAACACACAGCTATAACCCCCACCAGAGAGGTGTTCAGACACAATACACAGCTATAACCCCCACCAGAGAGGAGTTCAGACACAATACACACCTATAACCCCCACCAGAGAGGAGTTCAGACAACACACAGCTATAACCCCCACCAGAGAGGAGTTCAGACACAATACACAGCTATAACCCCCACCAGAGAGGTGTTCAGACAACACACAGCTATAACCCCCACCAGAGAGGAGAGGTGTTCAGACAACACACAGCTATAACCCCCACCAGAGAGGAGTTCAGACACAACACACAGCTATAACCCCCACCAGAGAGGAGTTCAGACACAATACACAGCTATAACCCCCACCAGAGAGGAGAGGAGTTCAGACACAATACACAGCTATAATCCCCACCAGAGAGGAGTTCAGACACAATACACAGCTATAACCCCCACCAGAGAGGAGTTCAGACAACACACAGCTATAACCCCCACCAGAGAGGAGAGGAGTTCAGACAACACACAGCTATAACCCCCACCAGAGAGGTGTTCAGACACAATACACAGCTATAACCCCCACCAGAGAGGAGAGGTGTTCAGACAACACACAGCTATAACCCCCACCAGAGAGGTGTTCAGACAACACACAGCTATAACCCCCACCAGAGAGGAGAGGAGTTCAGACAACACACAGCTATAACCCCCACCAGAGAGGAGAGGAGTTCAGACAACACACAGCTATAACCCCCACCAGAGAGGAGTTCAGACAACACACAGCTATAACCCCCACCAGAGAGGAGTTCAGACAATACACAGCTATAACCCCCACCAGAGAGGAGAGGTGTTCAGACACAATACACAGCTATAACCCCCACCAGAGAGGAGTTCAGACACAATACACAGCTATAACCCCCACCAGAGAGGAGAGGAGTTCAGACACAATACACAGCTATAACCCCCACCAGAGAGGAGAGGAGTTCAGACAACACACAGCTATAACCCCCACCAGAGAGGAGTTCAGACAACACACAGCTATAACCCCCACCAGAGAGGAGAGGAGTTCAGACAACACACAGCTATAACCCCCACCAGAGAGGAGTTCAGACACAACACACAGCTATAACCCCCACCAGAGAGGAGTTCAGACACAATACACAGCTATAACCCCCACCAGAGAGGTGTTCAGACACAACACACAGCTATAACCCCCACCAGAGAGGAGTTCAGACACAATACACAACTATAACCCCCACCAGAGAGGAGAGGAGTTCAGACAACACACAGCTATAACCCCCACCAGAGAGGAGAGGTGTTCAGACACAACACACAGCTATAACCCCCACCAGAGAGGAGTTCAGACACAACACACATCTATAACCCCCACCAGAGAGGAGTTCAGACATAATACACAGCTATAACCCCCACCAGAGAGGTGTTCAGACACAACACACAGCTATAACCCCCACCAGAGAGGAGAGGTGTTCAGACAATACACAGCTATAACCCCCACCAGAGAGGAGAGGAGTTCAGACAACACACAGCTATAACCCCCACCAGAGAGGAGAGGTGTTCAGACAACACACAGCTATAACCCCCACCAGAGAGGAGTTCAGACAATACACAGCTATAACCCCCACCAGAGAGGAGAGGAGTTCAGACAACACACAGCTATAACCCCCACCAGAGAGGAGAGGTGTTCAGACACAATACACAACTATAACCCCCACCAGAGAGGAGAGGAGTTCAGACAACACACAGCTATAACCCCCACCAGAGAGGAGAGGAGTTCAGACAATACACAGCTATAACCCCCACCAGAGAGGAGAGGTGTTCAGACACAACACACAGCTATAACCCCCACCAGAGAGGAGAGGAGTTCAGACAATACACAGCTATAACCCCCAACAGAGAGGAGAGGTGTTCAGACAACACACAGCTATAACCCCCACCAGAGAGGAGTTCAGACACAACACACATCTATAACCCCCACCAGAGAGGAGTTCAGACATAATACACAGCTATAACCCCCACCAGAGAGGTGTTCAGACACAACACACAGCTATAACCCCCACCAGAGAGGAGAGGTGTTCAGACAATACACAGCTATAACCCCCACCAGAGAGGAGAGGAGTTCAGACAACACACAGCTATAACCCCCACCAGAGAGGAGAGGTGTTCAGACAACACACAGCTATAACCCCCACCAGAGAGGAGTTCAGACAATACACAGCTATAACCCCCACCAGAGAGGAGAGGAGTTCAGACAACACACAGCTATAACCCCCACCAGAGAGGAGAGGTGTTCAGACACAATACACAACTATAACCCCCACCAGAGAGGAGAGGAGTTCAGACAACACACAGCTATAACCCCCACCAGAGAGGAGAGGAGTTCAGACAATACACAGCTATAACCCCCACCAGAGAGGAGAGGAGTTCAGACAATACACAGCTATAACCCCCACCAGAGAGGAGAGGTGTTCAGACACAACACACAGCTATAACCCCCACCAGAAAGGAGAGGAGTTCAGACAATACACAGCTATAACCCCCAACAGAGAGGAGAGGTGTTCAGACAACACACAGCTATAACCCCCACCAGAGAGGTGTTCAGACACAATACACAGCTATAACCCCCACCAGAGAGGAGTTCAGACACAATACACACCTATAACCCCCACCAGAGAGGAGTTCAGACAACACACAGCTATAACCCCCACCAGAGAGGAGTTCAGACACAATACACAGCTATAACCCCCACCAGAGAGGTGTTCAGACAACACACAGCTATAACCCCCACCAGAGAGGAGAGGTGTTCAGACAACACACAGCTATAACCCCCACCAGAGAGGAGTTCAGACACAACACACAGCTATAACCCCCACCAGAGAGGAGTTCAGACAACACACAGCTATAACCCCCACCAGAGAGGAGAGGAGTTCAGACAACACACAGCTATAACCCCGACCAGAGAAGTGTTCAGACAACACACAGCTATAACCCCCACCAGAGAGGAGTTCAGACAACACACAGCTATAACCCCCACCAGAGAGGAGAGGTGTTCAGACAACACACAGCTATAACCCCCACCAGAGAGGAGAGGAGTTCAGACAACAAACAGCTATAACCCCCACCAGAGAGGAGAGGTGTTCAGACAACACACAGCTATAACCCCCACCAGAGAGGAGAGGAGTTCAGACACAACACACAGCTATAACCCCCACCAGAGAGGAGAGGAGTTCAGACACAACACACAGCTATAACCCCGACCAGAGAAGTGTTCACAATACACAGCTATAACCCCCACCAGAGAGGAGTTCAGACAACACACAGCTATAACCCCCACCAGAGAGGAGTTCAGACAACACACAGCTATAACCCCCACCAGAGAGGAGAGGTGTTCAGACAACACACAGCTATAACCCCCACCAGAGAGGAGAGGAGTTCAGACAACAAACAGCTATAACCCCCACCAGAGAGGTGTTCAGACAACACACAGCTATAACCCCGACCAGAGAAGTGTTCAGAAAGGTGAACGTTCACAACGTTGTAGATAGAAATTAAATGCATAGAGCTGACCCAATTTACTATTCCTTTTGACAACAAAACCCCCCCATGTCTGTTCTACCCTATCCAGTTCTATGTGAATGGTCAGTAACGTTGCATCTTCCTGAATAAGCCTCATGCTGTGCTATGAAAGGGCTGGGGCCTCACCTGTGACATCACTGTTCATGCTGTCCACAGACATGAGCTTCTCATTGGCCAGGAAGCTGGAGACACTCCCACTGAAGCGGTCGCTGTCGGCTCCGTCACTGGCCAGACTCTGGTCGTCCACGGTGCCTGGGAGGGATCGGACCTGGATCACAGAGACAGAATTACAACTACATTCTGGTATCATGTGAGGCTACCACCCATACTGGACCCTAAAGGGGAGGCTACCACCCATACTGGACCCTAAAGGGGAGGCTACCACCCATACTGGACCCTAAAGGTCTGGACAGGGGGAGGTCTGGACAGGGGCACCCATACTGGACCCTAAAGGTCTGGACAGGGGGAAGGAGAGGAGGCTACCACCCATACTGTACTCTAAAGGCCTGGGTAGGAGGAGGCTACCACCCATACTGGACCCTAAAGGTCTGGACAGGGGCAAGGAGACCACTCTAAAAGCACATGAGACAACATTGAGAGAGTGTGATACCTTTAGATCCATAAAGTCCCTATTAACCAGGTTGGTGAAGGCCAGCCGCCCCGTAGAGAGATCTGATAGGGAGATGAGAAATTCAGTTAGTTGGTTTGTTAGCCAACATAGCACACCAGCCTGATGGACATAATGATCTATCAACTAGTGAAGGACGGAGACCAGTCTGACGGACATAATGATCTATCAACTAGTGAAGGACGGAGACCAGCCTGATGGACATCACTGATCTATCAACTAATGAAGGACGGAGACCAGCCTGATGGACATCACTGATCTATCAACTAGTGAAGGACGGAGACCAGCCTGATGGACATAATGATCTATCAACTAGTGAAGGACGGAGACCAGCCTGATGGACATCACTGATCTATCAACTAGTGAAGGACGGAGACCAGCCTGATGGACATAATGATCTATCAACTAGTGAAGGACGGAGACCAGCCTGATGGACATCACTGATCTATCAACTAATGAAGGACAGAGTTAATCAAGACCACGTGGTACATCAGGTTTACCTCTCAATAATAAAACTACCACTACTAATAATACTATCACCACTACTAATAATAATAATACTACTACTACCACTACTAATAATACTACTACCACTACTAATAATACTATCACCACTACTAATAATACTATCACCACTACTAATAATACTACTACCACTACTAATAATACTATCACCACTACTAATAATACTACTACTAATAATACTACTACCACTACCAATAATACTACTACCACCACTACTAATAATATTAATACCACTAATAATACTATCACCACTACTAATAATACTACTACCACCACTAATAATAATACTACTACCACTAATAATAATACTACTACCACTACTAATAATACTACTACCACCACTACTAATACTACTACTAATAATACTATCACCACTACTAATAATACTACTACTAATAATACTACTACCACTACTAATAATACTACTACCACTACTAATAATACTACTACCACTACTAATAATACTACTACCACTACTAATAATACTACTACCACTACTAATAATACTACTACCACTACTAATAATACTACTACCGCAACTAATAATACTACTACTAATAATACTACTACCACTACTAATAATACTACTACTAATAATACTACTACTAATAATACTACTACTAATAATACTACTACTAATAATACTATCACCACTACTAATAATACTATCACCACTACTAATAATACTAATAATACTATCACCACTACTAATAATACTATCACCGCTACTAATAATACTATCACCACTACTAATAATACTATCACCACTACTAATAATACTACTACCACCACCACTATGGGGCGGCAGGGAAGCCTAGTGGTTAGAGCATTGGGAAGGTTGCAAGTTAAAGTCCCCGAGCTGACAAGGTCTGTCGTTCTGCCCCCTGAACAGGCAGTTAACCCACTGTTCCTAGGCCGTCATTGAAAATAAGAATTTGTTCTTAACTGACCTGCCTGGTTAAATAAAGGTAAAATAAAAAATTAATAAAACTAATAAGACTAATACTAATAATAATAATACCACCACCACTACTAATACTACCACTAATAATAATACTACCACCAATACTGCCACTACTACCACCACTGCTAATAATAATACTACCACTACTAATACTACTACCACCACTACCACCACTACTAATACTACCACTACTAATACTACTAATAATAATACTAATACTACCACCACCACTACTAATACTACCACTAATAATAATACTACCACTACTAATACTACTAATAATAATAATACTACCACCACCACTAATACTACCACTAATAATAATACTACCACTACTAATACTACTAATAATAATACTACCACCACTACTAATACTACCACCACTACTAATACTACCACCACTACTAATACTACCACCACTACTAATACTACCACTAATAATAATAATAATACTACCACTAATAATAATACTACCACCACTGCTAATAATAATACTACCACCACTGCTAATAATAATAATACTACTACCACTACTAATACTACTAATAATACCACTACTAATAATACCACTACTAATAATACCACTACTAATACCACCACCACTACTAATACTACTAATAATAATAATACTACCACCAATACTGCCACTACTACCACCACTGCTAATAATAATACTACCACTACTAATACTACTAATAATACCACTACTAATAATACCACTACTAATAATACCACTACTAATACCACCACCACTACTAATACTACTAATAATAATAATAATACTACCACTAATAATAATACTACCACCACTACTAATACTACCACTACTAACACCACTACTAACACTACTAACCCCTCCTCCCAGCTGCCCACTGCACTGAAGATAGGAAACACTGTCACCACTGATAAATCCACCATAATTGAGAATTTCAATAAGCATTTTTCTACGGCTGGCCATGCTTTCCCCCTGGCTACTCCTACCCCGGTCAACAGCACTGCACCCCCCACAATAACTCGCCCAAGCCTTCCCCATTTCTCCTTCTCCCAAATCTGCTCAGCTGATGTTCTGAATGAGCTGCAAAATCTGGACCGCTACAAATCAGCCGGGCTAGACAATCTGGACCCTTTCTTTCTAAAATTATCTGCCAAAATTGTTGCCACCCCTATTACTAGCCTGTTCAACCTCTCTTTCGTGTCGTCTGAGATTCCCAAAGATTGGAAAGCAGCTGCGGTCATCCCCCTCTTCAAAGGGGGTGACACTCTTGACAAAAAAACTGCTACAGACCTATATCTATCCTACCATGCCTTTCTAAGGTCTTCGAAAGCCAAGTCAACAAACAGATTACCGACCATTTCGAATCTCACCATACCTTCTCTGCTATGCAATCTGGTTTCAGAGCTGGTCATGGGTGCACCTCAGCCACGCTCAAGGTCCTAAATGATATCTTAACCGCCATCGATAAGAAACATTACTGTGCAGCCGTATTCATTAATCTGGCCAAGGCTTTCGACTCTGTCAATCACCACATCCTCATCGGCAGACTCGACAGCCTTGGTTTCTCAAATGATTGCCTCGCCTGGTTCACCAACTACTTCTCTGATAGAGTTCAGTGTGTCAAATCGGAGGGTCTGCTGTCCGGACCTCTGGCAGTCTCTATCGGGGTGCCACAGGGTTCAATTCTTGGACCGACTCTTCTCTGTATACATCAATGAGGTCGCTCTTGCTGCTGGTGAGTCTCTGATTCACCTCTACACAGACGACACCATTCTGTATACTTCTGGCCCTTCTTTGGACACTGTGTTAATTAACAACCCTCCAGGCAAGCTTCAATGCCATACAACTCTCCTTCCGTGGCCTCCAATTGCTCTTAAATACAAGTAAAACTAAATGCATGCTCTTCAACCGATCGCTACCTGTACCTACCCGCCTGTCCAACATTACTACTCTGGACGGCTCCGACTTAGAATACGTGGACAACTACAAATACTTAGGTGTCTGGTTAGACTGTAAACTCTCCTTCCAGACCCATATCAAACATCTCCAATCCAAAGTTAAATCTAGAATTGGCTTCCTATTTCTCAACAAAGCATCCTTCACTCATGCTGCCAAACATACCCTTGTAAAACTGACCATCCTACCAATCCTCGACTTTGGCGATGTCATTTACAAAATAGCCTCCAATACCCTACTCAACAAATTGGATGCAGTCTATCACAGTGCAATCCGTTTTGTCACCAAAGCCCCATATACTACCCACCATTGCGACCTGTACGCTCTCGTTGGCTGGCCCTCGCTTCATACTCGTCGCCAAACCCACTGGCTCCATGTCATCTACAAGACCCTGCTAGGTAAAGTCCCCCCTTATCTCAGCTCGCTGGTCACCATTGCATCTCCCACCTGTAGCACACGCTCCAGCAGGTATATCTCTCTAGTCACCCCCAAAACCAATTCTTTCTTTGGCCGCCTCTCCTTCCAGTTCTCTGCTGCCAATGACTGGAACAAACTACAAAAATCTCTGAAACTGGAAACACTTATCTCCCTCACTAGCTTTAAGCACCAACTGTCAGAGCAGCTCACAGATTACTGCACCTGTACATAGCCCACCTATAATTTAGCCCAAACAACTACCTCTTTCCCTACTGTATTTAATTTATTTATTTATTTTGCTCTTTTGCACCCCCAATATTTTTATTTCTACTTTGCACTTTCTCCCATTGCAAATCTACCATTCCAGTGTTTTACTTGCTATATTGTATTTACTTTGCCACCATGGCCTTTTTGCCTTTACCTCCCTTATCTCACCTCATTTGCTCACATCGTATATAGACTTGTTTATACTGTATTATTGACTGTATGTTTGTTTTACTCCATGTGTAACTCTGTGTCGTTGTATCTGTCGAACTGCTTTGCTTTATCTTGGCCAGGTCGCAATTGTAAATGAGAACTTGTTCTCAACTTGCCTACCTGGTTAAATAAAGGTGAAATACATTTTTTTTTAAATAATACTACCACTAATAATAATACTACCACCACTACTAATACTACCACCACTACTAATACTACCACTACTAACACCACTACTAACATTACCACCACCACTACTAATACTACCACCACTACTAATACTACCACTAATAATAATACTACCACCACTACTAATATTACCACCACTACTAATACTACCACCACTACTAATACTACCACTACTAACACTACCACTACTAACACTACCACCACTACTAATACTACCACTAATAATAATAATACTACCACCACTACTAATACTACCACCACTACTAACACCACTACTAACACCACTACTAATACTACCACTAATAATAATACTACCACCACTACTAATACTACCACCACTACTAATACTACCACCACTACTAATACTACCACCACTACTAATACTACCACCACCACTACTAATACTACCACTAATAATAATACTACCACTACTAATACTACTAATAATAATACTACCACCACTACTAATACTACCACCACTACTAATACTACCACCACTACTAATACTACTAATAATACCACCACCACTACTAATACTACTAATAATAATACTACCACCAATACTAATACTACCACCACTACTAATACTACCACCACTACTAATACTACCACCACTACTAATACTACTAATAATACCACCACCACTACTAATACTACTACTAATAATACTACCACCAATACTAATAATACCACCACCACTACTAATACTACTAATAATAATACTACCACCACTACTAATACTACTAATAATAATACTACCACCACTACTAATAATACTGCCACAACTAAAAATACTACTACTACTACTAAATGTTATTTATCAGACGCTTTTATCCAAAACCACTTAGTGCCGTGTGGATACCATTTGACTTATGGGTGGCCCCTGGACTCGAACCCACAACCCTGGCATTGCATGCACCATGCTCTACCAACTGAGCCACACAGAACCGCAAACCAAGGTAAATGGTACAGTGTTACCGTCTCCATGTTCAGAGTGTCTTCCAGGGAGAGGTCCAGCCTGGGTGTTGGGGCCGAGGGAGGAGGCTCTAGTCCTGGGCTCTGTCTCGTCCAGATTCACCTTCACCAGCATGTCTGAGAACCGGTGGGCTGCTATGAAGTCATCTGCATCATCTCTGAGAGGTGGAGAGAGACAGAGAGGGGATCCATGTGAGCAACATCATTCACTGAAGCAAACATGGGGGATATTCACATCCCAAACTGCATGATAAAGCACTGGGCAACGGCAGGACGCCGTGCGGTAAAGCAGGACGCCGTGCGGTAAAGCAGGACGCCGTGAGGTAAAGCAGGACGCCGTGAGGTAAAGCAGGACGCCGTGAGGTAAAGCAGGACGCCGTGCGGTAAAGCAGGACGCCGTGCGGTAAAGCAGGACGCCGTGCGGTAAAGCAGGACGCCGTGCGGTAAAGCAGGACGCCGTGAGGTAAAGCAGGACGCCGTGAGGTAAAGCAGGACGCCGTGAGGTAAAGCAGGACGCCGTGAGGTAAAGCAGGACGCTGTGGGGTAAAGTAGGACACCATGGGGTAAAGCACAGGGGAACGGCAGGACGCCGTGAGGTAAAGCAGGACGCCGTGGGGTAAAGCAGGACGCTGTGCGGTAAAGCAGGACGCCGTGCGGTAAAGCACTGGGGAACGGCAGGACGCCGTGTGGTAAAGCCCTGGGGAACGACAGGACGCCTTAACCCTGCATTTCTCTGGTGCTCCTACATTTTTCAACTACGGAGAACAATGTTCTCCTTGGAAAACAAGTCAGCATAGAGCCCTGCATGACATGACTTCCACGGCTGCTAAACCAAACTCCTGATACTCACAGCTCATCTTTGAAGCTGAGGGCGAATTGTCCCTGTTCCTTGTTGTTGGACTGAGAGTTAGCGAGAGAGAGCCGTCCGTCCTCCAGATATGACGCCTGGACAGCATTTACTCTGGAGAGAAAGGAGTGAGATTCATTTTTAGTAGTCAGATTGTTATGAACACTGATCAGAGCTACATAACAGTAACGCTGCTTTAGAAGGTACTGAGCCAGAACCCCTATAGTTCTGCAGGGCCTTGTGTTCCAGTGACATTGCTGTTGATGTTAAGCGGTGCTGCTGACCCACCTGTTGTCGGCCCCAGCTCTAATTTTAGCCACGGTGGAGGCAGCTACGGGCAGCCCCAGGGTGGAGGCCAGGGTGATGTTCCCCAGGGTGGCACGGCTGCTGCCCACAGAGCTAGACAGGAAACCGGGGAATGCCTCATCCTCGATGTTGCTGAAACTCTCGGTCATGATGATGGGCTACGGTTAGGCCCGCTACCTCAGGTTCTACTGCAGACCATCAACTGAGTGGAGAGAAAAAACATTCATCACAATTGCTGATAAACATGTCAGTCAGACGAGCAACACCTCAGTTCATTGTGGAAAGTGTGTCGTAGTTAAAACAAACACTGACATCCAGATTCCTCCTTGTGATGTTCAAAGACTCGGAAATACCCAGTCAATTCACTCCGGTCCAAACTCAAGCAACAAGTTAACCAACAACACAAAGTAAAACAAGATACTGTCACATTGTTCCATCTAGATGAATATTAGATGGCCAGATACATGTAGTCAATGTAGATAAATGTAGTCAATGTAGCCAGTCATTTTTGTCGTTGTGGCCTGACAAAACTTACCTTGACAAACTTTCCTCTGTGTCAACACAAGTTAAGTTATAGTTAACTACAAACACTTTAACCAAAGTGGATGTACACACAAATAAACCTTTTATCTAACTTACTGAATAGTTTAAGGCCAGTACTTAACCCCAAAATACCGAAAGTAAACAGCGTTACAATGTTCACAACAAATGAAGAAGCTTCTTCTCTCCCGCAGAGAAAACCGACGAGAAGGAGCCGCAAGACACCGTAACCTTACTGTTTCTAAAGTAACAACAAGTTTAAGTGACTATTTCGCTACACAATTAACTAAAAGTTAAGAGAATTATCTATTTTCATAGCCAGTTGAAAGTGTAACGTATTTTGTCGGTAACAAACCGTAGCAGGAGCCTCGGAGAAACACTGTATTCGGTTGGACCAATCACAGGAAGCCCGCGCTCAGCGACCATCACTATGGGCGGGACAGAGACAGGAAAGAGACGTTTTGATTGGACTAACCTCTTTGACCGTGTGAAAGGATGTATCACCATTGGATTGTTATCCTGTCATTTAACTATAATTAGTTCCATTGTAGAGGCCTATTCACACACATAATATATATATATATATATCTATTCACATCAGATCAATGTCCTTACCAGATATGGTCCTTACATTCTGAAAGTATAGCGTTGGATTTAAGTGCTTCTCATCAACTAATTGTTGTCATTTCTAGTTAAATTGTATATTATTTTTGCTCATGAAATGTATATGATATATATTCAAAATGTGTAGTAGCACTTGTTACAGATTCAATAGGATCCATACCATATCATCCATCCTAAGTCTAAGGAGTGGTCAGGAACTTACGGGAGTATCATATGTTCCCCACAGCAGCTGCAACCATCACTTGGCTAGTTGACAGCTGCACAGTAAATACAACACACCATACCAATTCTGACCGACTCCCATCTTTCTATAGACTTCAGAGATACTTGCTGTGATTTGTGTACAGTATGAGAAGGACAAGACAGTTTCATGAGAGAAACCCAGTGTGAGAATGTAAAGTGCCCAGGGCCTTCAGTCTGATAGTTTCTCTCATGAAACCCAGTGTGAGAATGTAAAGTGCCCAGGGCCTTCAGTCTGATAGTTTCATGAGAGAAACCCAGTGTGAGAATGTAAAGTGCCCAGGGCCTTCAGTCTGATAGTTTCATGAGAGAAACCCAGTGTGAGAATGTAAAGTGCCCAGGGCCCTCAGTCTGATAGTTTCATGAGAGAAACCCAGTGTTAGAATGTAAAGTGCCCAGGGCTTTCAGATCAGAATCCAGGCTCAGACCATGTGATGCCTCTGGATCACTATGTATTATTGTAAAGGCAGATTCACATGGTAGTCAGTCATAGATGACACATTGTGAGTGTAAAGGATGATTCACATGGCAGTCAGTCATGGATGACACATTGTGAGTGTATAGGCTGATTCACATGGTAGTCAGTCATGGATGACACATTGTGAGTGTATAGGCTGATTCACATGGTAGTCAGTCATGGATGACACATTGTGAGTGTATAGGATGATTCACATGGTAGTCAGTCATGGATGACACATTGTGAGTGTATAGGCTGATTCACATGGTAGTCAGTCATGGATGACACATTGTGAGTGTAAAGGATGATTCACATGGTAGTCAGTCATGGATGACACATTGTGAGTGCACACGTGCATGGGATACACAGCTACATTGTATAACAGCGTTGGGTTTTAATGTTAGTGTGGTGATGGTATAGGCAGTTATGACATTTCAATGAGCATTTATTCTTTCAAATTTCTCATATGCATCGACTAGCCCCCATTTCATTAATGCAACAACATTAGGCTTGAAATTAAACACACACACACACACACAGGAATAACACACGCAGGAATTACACCCACATGAATAACACACGCAGGAATTACACCCATATGAATAACACACACAGGAATTACACCCACATGAATAACACACACAGGAATTACACACACACAGGAATTACACCCACATGAATAACACACACAGGAATTACACCCACACAGGAATACACCCACGCGTAAATTACACCCGCTGGAATTGCACCCACATAAATTTCACCCGCAGGATTTACACCCGCACGTTAATTACACCCACAGGAATAACGCCCACGGGAATTACACCCACATGAATTACACCCACGGTCTTGTAAAGACACATTCCAACACAGTAATGTGAGTTTGAACCACAGGCACCGTAGTAAACCAGCATGCTGGTTTTTAATTAAATAAAAACCAAGATCAAATATATCTAGAGAATCATCACTCACAACTCTGGGAGACTACATCTGGGCCGACTGCCAGGGAGGCAGACTGCCAGGGAGGCAGACTGCCAGGGAGGCAGACTGCCAGGGAGGCAGACTGCCAGGGAGGCAGACTGCCAGGGAGGCAGACTGTCAGTCAGCACTAGGGCTGTTTACATATGGAGGGACTATCGTAAACAAAATGTCTAAGAAATCATTTTACATTTTTGCTCATCAAGATTCACTGGTTTTATGCACCAACCAAACTGTTCTGGGAGAGGGGAAGGTCTTCTTCTGATTAGTCACTAAGAAGAAGAGTACCCTCCCAGTCAGCCGTATTCAGGCAGGGTGTTGAGGGGTCTGGAGGGTCAGTGGTGTTCAGGCAGGTTGTTGAGGGGTCTGGAGGGTCAGCCAGGGTGTTGACGGCTCTAGAGGGTCAGCCGTGTTCAGGCAGGATGTTGAGGGGTCTGGAGGGTCAGTGTTGAGGGTTCTGGAGGGTCAGTCGTGTTCAGGCAGGGTGTTGATAGCTCTAGAGGGTCAGTGTTGAGGGGTCTGGAGGGTCAGTCGTGTTCAGGCAGGGTGTTGAGGGGTCTAGAGGGTCAGTGTTGAGGGGTCTGGAGGGTCAGTCGTGTTCAGGCAGGGTCAGTGTTGAGGGCTCTAGAGGGTCAGCCGTGTTCAGGCAGGGTCAGTGTTGAGGGCTCTAGAGGGTCAGCTGTGTTCAGGCAGGGTGTTGAGGGGTCTAGAGGGTCAGTAGTGATCAGGCAGGGTGTTGAGGGCTCTAGAGGGTCAGTGGTGTTCAGACAGGGTGTTGAGGGCTCTAGAGGGTCAGTGGTGTTCAGGCAGGGTGTTGAGGGCTCTAGAGGGTCAGTGGTGTTCAGGCAGGGTGTTGAGGGCTCTAGAGGGTCAGTCGTGTTCAGGCAGGGTGTTGAGGGCTCTAGAGGGTCAGTGGTGTTCAGGCAGGGTGTTGAGGGCTCTAGAGGGTCAGTCGTGTTCAGGCAGGGTGTTGAGGGCTCTAGAGGGTCAGTAGTGTTCAGGCAGGGTGTTGAGGGCTCTAGAGGGTCAGCCGTGTTCAGGCAGGATGTTGAGGGCTCTAGAGGGTCAGTGGTGTTCAGGCAGGGTGTTGAGGGCTCTAGAGGGTCAGTCGTGTTCAGGCAGGGTGTTGAGGGCTCTAGAGTGTGAGTACAGTCTGTGCAGGGACAGAGGGGATTGGGGGGGCTGGCCATGGATGGCCATTGGGGACTGGGGGAGCTGGCTGTGGGGGCTGAACTGGGCATCAGAGTGCTCTATCAGAGAGGGGGGGGGCAGCAGGTGGCCGTACCTGGACCCTGCCCTGGGGGCATCCAGAGGGGGGAAGAAATACCTGAAACAACAGACAGGAACAGGGAACAGACAGGAAACAAGACAACAATGGGATACAAAGAAATAAACAAAAACAGAGAAATGAGAGGTGAATTAAAATAGGAAAAGGGGGGACGTGAACAGGCTACGGCAGCTGTACAGAACAGGCTACGGCAGCTGTACAGAACTGGCTACGGCAGCTGTACAGAACTGGCTACGGCAGCTGTACTGAACAGGCTACGGCAGCTGTACTGAACAGGCTACGGCAGCTGTACTGAACAGGCTACGGCAGCTGTACTGAACAGGCTACGGCAGCTGTACAGAACAGGCTACGGCAGCTGTACAGAACAGAAAAGGGGGAGGGTAAGGAGGTGCAGAAGACAGCAGAACAGGAGATACTGTATTCAGCAGAACTAACAGGAGATACTGTATTCAGCAGAACTAACAGGAGATACTGTATTCAGCAGAACTAACAGGAGATACTGTATTCAGCAGAACTAACAGGAGATACTGTATTCAGCAGAACTAACAGGAGATACTGTATTCAGCAGAACTAACAGGATATACTGTATTCAGCAGAACTAACAGGAGATACTGTATTCAGCATAACTAACAGGATATACTGTATTCAGCAGAACTAACAGGAGACACTGTATTCAGCAGAACTAACAGGAGATACTGTATTCAGCAGAACTAACATGAGATACTGTATTCAGCAGAACACAGACACATTAACACAACAGAAGACACAGTATTCAGCAGAACTAAGAGAATATACTGTATTCAGCAGAACACAGACACATGAACACATCAGGAGACTATGTGGTCAGGTATTCAGCAGAACTAACAGGAGACGATGTGGTCAGGTATTCAGCAGAACTAACAGGAGACGATGTGGTCAGGTATTCAGCAGAACTAACAGGAGACGATGTGGTCAGGTATTCAGCAGAACTAACAGGAGACGATGTGGTAAGGTATTCAGCTAAACTAACAGGAGACGATGTGGTAAGGTATTCAGCAGAACTAACAGGAGACGATGTGGTAAGGTATTCAGCAGAACTAACAGGAGACGATGTGGTCAGGTATTCAGCAGAACTAACAGGAGACGATGTGGTAAGGTATTCAGCTAAACTAACAGGAGACGATGTGGTAAGGTATTCAGCAGAACTAACAGGAGACGATGTGGTCAGGTATTCAGCAGAACTAACAGGAGACGATGTGGTAAGGTATTCAGCAGAACTAACAGGAGACTATGTGGTAAGGTATTCAGCAGAACTAACAGGAGACGATGTGGTCAGGTATTCAGCAGAACTAACAGGAGACGATGTGGTCAGGTATTCAGCAGAACTAACAGGAGACGATGTGGTCAGGTATTCAGCAGAACTAACAGGAGACGATGTGGTCAGGTATTCAGCAGAACTAACAGGAGACGATGTGGTAAGGTATTCAGCAGAACTAACAGGAGACGATGTGGTAAGGTATTCAGCAGAACTAACAGGAGACGATGTGGTCAGGTATTCAGCAGAACTAACAGGAGACGATGTGGTAAGGTATTCAGCAGAACTAACAGGAGACGATGTGGTCAGGTATTCAGCAGAACTAACAGGAGACGATGTGGTAAGGTATTCAGCAGAACTAACAGGAGACGATGTGGTCAGGTATTCAGCAGAACTAACAGGAGACGATGTGGTAACAGGAGACAGGTATTCAGCAGAACTAACAGGAGACGATGTGGTCAGGTATTCAGCAGAACTAACAGGAGACGATGTGGTCGATGTGGTAAGGTATTCAGCAGAACTAACAGGAGACTATGTGGTCAGGTATTCAGCAGAACTAACAGGAGACGATGTGGTCAGGTATTCAGCAGAACTAACAGGAGACGATGTGGTCAGGTATTCAGCAGAACTAACAGGAGACGATGTGGTCAGGTATTCAGCAGAACTAACAGGAGACGATGTGGTCAGGTATTCAGCAGAACTAACAGGAGACGATGTGGTCAGGTATTCAGCAGAACTAACAGGAGACGATGTGGTAACAGGAGACAGGTATTCAGCAGAACTAACAGGAGACGATGTGGTCAGGTATTCAGCAGAACTAACAGGAGACGATGTGGTCAGGTATTCAGCAGAACTAACAGGAGACGATGTGGTAAGGTATTCAGCAGAACTAACAGGAGACGATGTGGTAACAGGAGACGAGGTATTCAGCAGAACTAACAGGAGACGATGTGGTCAGGTATTCAGTAGAACTAACAGGAGACGATGTGGTCAGGTATTCAGCAGAACTAACAGGAGGATGTGGTCAGGTATTCAGCAGAACTAACAGGAGACGATGTGGTAAGGTATTCAGCAGAACTAACAGGAGACGATGTGGTCAGGTATTCAGCAGAACTAACAGGAGACGATGTGGTCAGGTATTCAGCAGAACTAACAGGAGACGATGTGGTCAGGTATTCAGCAGAACTAACAGGAGACGATGTGGTCAGGTATTCAGCAGAACTAACAGGTCAGACAGGTATTCAGCAGAACTAACAGGAGACGATGTGGTCAGGTATTCAGCAGAACTAACAGGAGACGATGTGGTCAGGTATTCAGCAGAACTAACAGGAGACGATGTGGTAACAGGAGACGAAGGTATTCAGCAGAACTAACAGGAGACGATGTGGTCAGGTATTCAGCAGAACTAACAGGAGACTATGTGGTAAGGTATTCAGCAGAACTAACAGGAGACGATGTGGTCAGGTATTCAGCAGAACTAACAGGAGACGATGTGGTAAGGTATTCAGCAGAACTAACAGGAGACGATGTGGTCAGGTATTCAGCAGAACTAACAGGAGACGATGTGGTCAGGTATTCAGCAGAACTAACAGGAGACGATGTGGTCAGGTATTCAGCAGAACTAACAGGAGACGATGTGGTCAGGTATTCAGCAGAACTAACAGGAGACGATGTGGTCAGGTATTCAGCAGAACTAACAGGAGACGATGTGGTCAGGTATTCAGCAGAACTAACAGGAGACGATGTGGTCAGGTATTCAGCAGAACTAACAGGAGACTATGTGGTCAGGTATTCAGTAGAACTAACAGGAGACGATGTGGTCAGGTATTCAGCAGAACTAACAGGAGGTCAGGTATTCAGCAGAACTAACAGGAGACGATGTGGTCAGGTATTCAGCAGAACTAACAGGAGACGATGTGGTCAGGTATTCAGCAGAACTAACAGGAGACGATGTGGTCAGGTATTCAGCAGAACTAACAGGAGACGATGTGGTCAGGTATTCAGCAGAACTAACAGGAGACGATGTGGTCAGGTATTCAGCAGAACTAACAGGAGACGATGTGGTCAGGTATTCAGCAGAACTAACAGGAGACGATGTGGTCAGGTATTCAGCAGAACTAACAGGAGACGATGTGGTCAGGTATTCAGCAGAACTAACAGGAGACGATGTGGTAAGGTATTCAGCAGAACTAACAGGAGACGATGTGGTCAGGTATTCAGCAGAACTAACAGGAGACGATGTGGTCAGGTATTCAGCAGAACTAACAGGAGACGATGTGGTCAGGTATTCAGCAGAACTAACAGGAGACGATGTGGTATTCAGCAGTAACAGGAGACGATGTGGTCAGGTATTCAGCAGAACTAACAGGAGACGATGTGGTCAGGTATTCAGCAGAACTAACAGGAGACGATGTGGTCAGGTATTCAGCAGAACTAACAGGAGACGATGTGGTCAGGTATTCAGCAGAACTAACAGGAGACGATGTGGTAACAGGAGACGATGTGGTCAGGTATTCAGCAGAACTAACAGGAGACGATGTGGTCAGGTATTCAGCAGAACTAACAGGAGACGATGTGGTCAGGTATTCAGCAGAACTAACAGGAGACGATGTGGTCAGGTATTCAGCAGAACTAACAGGAGACGATGTGGTCAGGTATTCAGCAGAACTAACAGGAGACGATGTGGTCAGGTATTCAGCAGAACTAACAGGAGACGATGTGGTCAGGTATTCAGCAGAACTAACAGGAGACGATGTGGTCAGGTATTCAGCAGAACTAACAGGAGACGATGTGGTAAGGTATTCAGCAGAACTAACAGGAGACGATGTGGTCAGGTATTCAGCAGAACTAACAGGAGACGATGTGGTCAGGTATTCAGCAGAACTAACAGGAGACGATGTGGTAAGGTATTCAGCAGAACTAACAGGAGACGATGTGGTCAGGTATTCAGCAGAACTAACAGGAGACGATGTGGTCAGGTATTCAGCAGAACTAACAGGAGACGATGTGAGTCAGGTATTCAGCAGAACTAACAGGAGACGATGTGGTCAGGTATTCAGCAGAACTAACAGGAGACGATGTGGTCAGGTATTCAGCAGAACTAACAGGAGACGTATTGTGGTCAGGTAATTCAGCAGAACTAACAGGAGACGATGTGGTCAGGTATTCAGCAGAACTAACAGGAGACGATGTGGTCAGGTATTCAGCAGAACTAACAGGAGACGATGTGGTCAGGTATTCAGCAGAACTAACAGGAGACGATGTGGTCAGGTATTCAGCAGAACTACAGATCTGTATTGTTATATACTGCTGCTCTTTGTTTTTCATAAAACTGCTTTGTTGGTTCAGGGCTTTTAAACTCAGCATTTACCTGCTGTATTCGGGCACATGTGACAAACACAACCTGATCTAAAATAAAGCAACACCTATTAGAAGTAAGTATTGCCGAAGCAGTGGCATCCTGGTCCATGCATGGTCACCAGGGTGCTCGCTGGTCAGCGGGCTTTAGGTCAACAGTACGCAGGCAGGTGGAGTGTCTTCAGGGCAGTCAGGCTCCGCAGGCGAGGGCTAAAGGGGATCCTCTGGCCGTTCCTGTGTGCATGCAACAAGCAGCATCCATCACGTCCAATAGACCACACAGGGATGAGTCCTTATTGAAAACGGGACAATAATACGCAAGCAAACTATTTCATTTTTTTTTAAATTAGATGAAATTGTACAAAACACACAGTCGTCAACAAATCACAATACGATGCATTTTTTTTTATCAAAGATTGGACAGGAGTACAGAAAAAGGTTGTCATTAAAAACAGAGAAACGTAACACCATACAATGTAACAGGTTAGCAGAGGCCTTTCAGAACGGAGAGGATTTTAAGGCAGAATAGTCACCTCAAGTGAGGGATAATTAGGCTTTTCTTATGAACCATTATACAGTACTAGGAGTATAATGTCTGGAAACTGAATGTTGATGTACTGTACTAGGAGTATAATGTCTGGAAACTGAATGTTGATGTACTGTACCAGGAGAGAGAGTATAATGTCTGGAAACTGAATGTTGATGTACTGTACTAGGAGTATAATGTCTGGAAACTGAATGTTGATGTACTGTACTAGGAGAGAGAGTATAATGTCTGGAAACTGAATGTTGATGTACTGTACTAGGAGAGAGAGTATAATGTCTGGAAACTGAATGTTGATGTACTGTACTAGGAGTATAATGTCTGGAAACTGAATGTTGATGTACTGTACTAGGAGTATAATGTCTGGAAACTGAATGTTGATGTACTGTACCAGGAGAGAGAGTATAATGTCTGGAAACTGAATGTTGATGTACTGTACTAGGAGAGAGAGTATAATGTCTGGAAACTGAATGTTGATGTACTGTACTAGGAGAGAGAGTATAATGTCTGGAAACTGAATGTTGATGTACTGTACTAGGAGTATAATGTCTGGAAACTGAATGTTGATGTACTGTACTAGGAGAGAGAGTATAATGTCTGAAAACTGAATGTTGATGTACTGTACTAGGGTGGAATATTGAATATAAACTCAGCCTTGTGTGTGTTATTAAAGCACTAGCATGTCTTCAGCACCAGCCTTCAGTCATTATTTCATTCAGATGAATTGCAGATTACCAGCAGGTTAATAGGGATTATTATCAGATTATATCCCAGATGCTCCTACAACATGTTCACCAGCCTTCAGTCATTATTTCATTCAGATGAATTGCAGATTACCAGCAGGTTAATAGGGATTATTACCAGATTATATCCCAGACGCTCCTACAACATGTTCACCAGCCTTCAGTCATTATTTCATTCAGATGAATTGCAGATTACCAGCAGGTTAATAGGGATTATTACCAGATTATATCCCAGATGCTCCTACAACATGCAAAGATTATGGAAAACGTTTTGGTAATTATTTTATATATTGAAAATATGAACGTTTATTATTTATCAATATGCCCTCCAAACATTCTACACATGCTATTTATTATAAGATTACATCAAAAGAGTAAATTATTCAAATTAGCAAACCTGTATGTTTGGCCCTGGTATGTAAATGTATTGAAAGTATGACAATTTCCAGGGCATTGTGTGAGGACGACAGACATCTGTAATAACTCATCTCAAATGTTTAAAAAATATATCAAAATAACATTCATGTTCCAATCAACATAAAACTGTGTCAATAAACAATTACCAAAAATGATTGTACAATCCAAACGTCAGTCTGCTGTTGTACGAACATTAAAAAACTGTTGCAAATAGCCCTCCCAAACACGCCTTTTATGACGAGCAGACAGACCTGCCACGGGGAGCGGGCCTACGTGCTGGGTCTGGCCTGCTGGGCCTTGCCACAAGCCAAGCTCTTTGCATGAGCGCAACACACAGTGTCAGTCAGGCCCAGGGAGGGGGGGGGGGGGTGTCAGCGCTGCAGTGTCATTCAGGCCCAGGGAGGGGGGGGGGTGGGGGGGGTGTCAGCGCTGCAGTGTCAGTCAGGCCCAGAGAGAAGGGGGGGGTGTCAGCACTGCAGTGTCAGTCAGGCCCAGAGAGAAGGGGGGGGGGGGGGGTGTCAGCGCTGCAGTGTCAGTCAGGCCCAGAGAGAAGGGGGGGGGGGTGTCGGCGCTGCAGTGTCAGTCAGGCCCAGGGAGGGGGGGGGGGGGGGGTGTCAGCGCTGCAGTGTCAGTCAGGCCCAGGGAGGGAGGGGGGGGGGGGGGGTGTCAGCGCTGCAGTGTCAGTCAGGCCCAGGGAGGGAGGGAGGGGGGGTGTCAGCGCTGCAGTGTCAGTCAGGCCCAGGGAGGGGGGGGGGGTGTCAGCGCTGCAGTGTCAGTCAGGCCCAGAGAGGGTAAAGCAGTGAGGCAGTCAGTCGCCAGCTCTGGCCGGCCGACAGAAGGCGAGGCCTCCTACCTTCCTGCAGCAGAGCCGTTCAGTGCATTCTGGGAGGTCTGGACAGCGGACCCCACCATGGTATTCATGGCACCGGGTTGTCCTGACGACCCGTTGACTGGACTTCCGTCTCCCTTCAGGATGCCTGTACACTTCCAGTTGTCCATATAGTTGGCTGGGGACCAGAAGATGGGAACCAATGAAACAGTGTAAATGTGTGGGGGACTTTACACGGTTCACGAGTAGACGGCCACTTCTATTTCCCTTCAGCTAAACCATTGGCTTTGAAATGACTGAATAGACTTTTAGCCCGGTCCCAAACCTGTTGGTGCTGCCGGGCCAACTAGTGGTCATTGTCAAGCTGCAGTGTAGAATGACATAATAAACTAGTGAAGTCAGTTAAAAGATGCTCTCAAACGTTTAACATTTTAGCCTGAAGGTTTGAAAGGCTGAAACAGATCCCTGCACTACGTCATCCATTCTGTTTTGTGCACTACGTCATCCATTCTGTGTTTTGCACTACGTCATCCATTCTGTGCACTACGTCATCCATTCTGTGCACTACGTCATCCATTCTGTGCACTACGTCATCCATTCTGTTTTGTGCACTACGTCATCCATTCTGTGCACTACGTCATCCATTCTGTGCACTACGTCATCCATTCTGTGCACTACGTCATCCATTCTGTGCACTACGTCATCCATTCTGTTTTTTGTGCACTACGTCATCCATTCTGTGCACTACGTCATCCATTCTGTGCACTACGTCATCCATTCTGTTTTTTGTGCACTACGTCATCCATTCTGTGCACTACGTCATCCATTCTGTGCACTACGTCATCCATTCTGTTTTTTGTGCACTACGTCATCCATTCTGTGCACTACGTCATCCATTCTGTGCAGTACGTCATCCATTCTGTTTTTTGTGCACTACGTCATCCATTCTGTTTTTTGTGCACTACGTCATCCATTCTGTGCACTACGTCATCCATTCTGTTTTTTGTGCACTACGTCATCCATTCTGTGCACTACGTCATCCATTCTGTTTTTTGTGCACTACGTCATCCATTCTGTGCACTACGTCATCCATTCTGTTTTTTGTGCACTACGTCATCCATTCTGTGCACTACGTCATCCATTCTGTTTTTTTGTGCACTACGTCATCCATTCTGTTTTTTGTGCACTATGTCATCCATTCTGTTTTTTGTGCACTATGTCATCCATTCTGTTTTTTGTGCACTATGTCATCCATTCTGTTTTTTGTGCACTACGTCATCCATTCTGTTTTTTGTGCACTACGTCATCCATTCTGTTTTTTGTGCACTATGTCATCCATTCTGTTTTTTTGTGCACTATGTCATCCATTCTGTTTTTTTGTGCACTATGTCATCCATTCTGTTTTTTGTGCAGACCTGACCAAATACACATAGAAATATAAGTTATAGATCTGTTATTTTCTATGCTACCCGGTCTTGAATGTGGTGTTTTCGTGTCTTTTACTTTTGTACACCAGCTTATGGTTAAGGACAATATTTCACCGTGATTTAGATGGTACCATTATTACATTATAGTCGCTTTGGTCACAAACAGAAAGTAATCAAACTATTAGAATTTCAGCAACCAGGAAATGGAGCGATTTCTCCATAGTACATCTTCTATGATCCCAGAGTGGATCGTTAATAGGATCTCTGTGTTTCAGTCTATACTAGATAGATCACCTTTCCAGAGTCGGACACAGCCGTCGTCTCCTGAGGAGGCTAGCAAGGTGCTAGTGATGTTCCAGGAGACTCTCCACACCTGGGAGTTGTGGTTGTCGAACTGGGCCACGATCTGAACCTCAAATTTAGTAGGGCCTGTTGAGCTGCTCTCCTTACTGTCAGACGAGAGAGAGAGGCAGAACAGGTCAGTATAGCATATGGACACGGTACAGGCTCTGAACGGCAGTGATCTGCTACTTAGACAATACAGCAAGTCTAAAAATATATATACAGCTAATATCTATAAGACAACTCAATATGTACTCCTAGAAGTCAGAAAACGTTAGTAAAAAGTGTACAAAAAATATATATAAAAAAAATATATATTTAAATTGCAATTTATACACTCACCGCAAAGGTACCAACTTAAAGATCCGAACATCTTTGGTTGCTATGGCGAGCACGTGGAAGGACCGCCCCAGGTTCGGGGAGAAGGCTATGTCGTGCACTGCATCAGTCACCGTCATCAATGTCTCGGCTTTCGCATATTTCCTGATCAAAGACAGAGAATTCCCCTCTTAAAGTAGAGGAGTCTCTGACAACATGATAACGTGAACTAAAAGACCAGACTTGAATAATACTAGAACATACAACGACTACAACATAATACAATAGAGAAGCTTTATTTCTCCCAAGGGAACTGGGGGTTCATGTAACCATCTGCTCCACCTGTATAATGTAATAGGACTGACCTTGTGTTGTCATTATACTAATAATGTAATAGGACTGACCTAGTGTTGTCATTATACTAATAATGTAATAGGACAGACCTAGTGTTTTCATTATACTAATAATGTAATAGCCTGGTAATAGGACAGACCTAGTGTTTTCATGATACTAATAATGTAATAGGACTGACCTAGTGTTTTCATTATACTAATAATGTAATAGCCAGGTAATAGGACTGACCTAGTGTTTTCATTGTACTAATAATGTAATAGACAGGTAATAGGACTGACCTAGTGTTTTCATTATACTAATACTGTAATAGGACAGACCTAGTGTTTTCATTATACTAATACTGTAATAGGACTGACCTAGTGTTTTCATTATACTAATACTGTAATAGGACAGACCTAGTGTTTTCATTATACTAATACTGTAATAGGACTGACCTAGTGTTGTCATTATACTAATAATGTAATAGGACTGACCTAGTGTTTTCATTATACTAATAATGTAATAGACAGGTAATAGGACTGACCTAGTGTTGTCATTGTACTCGTAGATCTGAACCTTCCCACCGTACATCACGTTGCTGTCATCACTTCCCACTGCTATCATGGGAGGGTGGGCGCGAGAACTAAGGAGACAATGACAGTTATTAAACTAGGTAACATGTTAATAGGCATCAATACAATAGCCCATCAGTATCTACAGCTGCTGATAAATAGACAGTTATTAAACTAGGTAACATGTTAATAGGCATCAAAACAATAGCCCATCAGTATCTACAGCTGCTGGAGAGCTCCAACTGCATTTTCACAGCAGTGGAACACTCAAGTAACATCTTGAGAAACTCTACAGCCTTCAAACTCAACTCTGGACCTCGAAGCCAGTGTCACTGCATTTTATCATTGTTCTAATTTAGACCGGGGACACCAGCAATTCATTATCAGGTAGAACAGAAAACCAGCAGGCTCTGGACCTCGTAGGGTCAGAGTTGAATACCCAATGCTATAGAGAATGTAACACAGGGGTGTAACAGCGTGTGCTGTGTACAATCAGCTACATCAATGAACACTTTAGTTCATTGGACACTGTGTACAATCAGCAACACCAATGAACACATTAGTTCATTGGACACTGTGAACAATTGACAAATAAAGTGATATTAATCTTAAAAATGACTGACTGGTTTCACCTGGAGTGAATTGGGCCTAAATCTATGGACTCCGTGAAGCTGACCTGGAGGGGTTCCAGGAGATACAGGAGCAGCTGAGTTTACAGGAGATCTCGTGCTGCAGAGACCACTGGCTGAGGTTCATCACGTCTGGAGCCTCGTAGACCCTCACCACCCCGTCTGCTGAGCACGTGGTCAGCATCAGACCCATGTGTTTAGGAGCAAACTTCACGTCCGTCACCGACGTCCTGCTGTCCACCAGAGTCGTCCTCTTTATCTAAGCAGAATGAGAGTTAGTTGCCGATACTGCACACCAAGGCACATGTCTCTTTGACCCAATAACTTGGGTCAAAGAATCACCTCACAGCAGTGGCTGGATAATAGCCTGGTACAAGATGGGCAGGAGAATACAAATATATGTGGGACCAGGCTCGTAGCTGAATGTCCAGGAGTCTTACCCAGTGGCTCTGCCCCCTCTGTTTGTCATTAGACTCCCCAACTATCTCCTCCCACACAGCGGCTGTCCGGTCAAAGGAGCAGGAGGCCAGCACCTGTCCAAACTCAGGGTGGGCCCATGTCACCCTCCATACTGACCCGCTGTGTGTCTGCAAAGACGAGTCAATAACAAACCTTCATTCTACAGACCATTTCAGGGTTGAACAAGCAAAGAAAGTCATTTCAAAAAGGGAGAGGCGCTACAATTCAAAGCAAATACTTTAAAACACACTTTTAAATCTTGGAGTGTAAGAAATAAAACCGACTTGCCTTCCAGCTGGCAGTGCAGTGCCACTCCCCACTTTCACTCTTGTCCCAAACCTGAAGGATGCAGAACATTGACAATGGTTCACTAAAGCAAGCTCTGGTTACAGTCTGGGCATTTTGTTTACATCCTAGCTAGCATAGCAAGCTAGCTGCATGGCTTGCAAAATAGCTAGTTAGCTTAGTTAACGTTAGCTAGCTAACTGTTTTAAAACTGCAAATATTATCAGTGAATTACTTTTCCCTAAAAGTGGGTAATATTAATCAAGTAAACGAGTTAGCTGCAGTTAATGTGGTTACTGAATTAGCTGTTTAGTTCCATTTCATAAGGTAAAGAGTTAGCTAGCAAGCTAGCCTGCTACTAGCTAGTTAGCTTAGCTCACTCGTTTTTTTTTTTACCTTGACACTTTGGTCACTTGAACACGTTGCCATTCTCCGGCCGTGAAAATCGTAGGAAACATCGTGGATTAGATCTTTGTGATCTGCTGCAATGCTACGAGCCACAAACATGTTTATTTTAGTAGTTAAGTTATTTCCCCCACTGAGCCTCTCCTTCTCAGAACGGATGCTGCTGTCATGTGGCCTCGGCTCCCAGTGTTCACACTTCACATGGTGACCACAAAGAGGCGTAAAAACCCTTGTATTTGCTAGATTCAATCAAGAGAGTGTAGCTACGCTAAAGAAACTTCACTGGTTATGGGTGCCAGTCTTTAGTACTAATTTAAAACCATAAAAACCTTATCATCAATTTAAAAAAATTAACGTCCTCTCACTGTCAACTGCGTTTATTTTCAGCAAACTTAACATGTGTAAATATTTGTATGAACATAACAAGATTCAACAACTGAGACAAACTGAACAAGTTCTACAGACATGTGACTAACAGAAATGGAATAATGTGTCCCTGTCCAAATTAAAAGTAACATTCAGTATCTGGTGTGGCCACCAGCTGCATTAAGTACTGCAGTGCATCTCCTCCTCAGGGACTGCACCGGATTTGCCAGTTCTTGCTGCTCTTCCACCAAGGCACCTGCAAGTTCCCAGACATTTCTGGGGGGAATGGCCCTAGTTCTCACCCTCCGATCCAACAGGTCCCAAACGTGCTCAATGGGATTGAGATCCGGGCTCTTCGCTTGCCATGGCAGAACACTGACATTCCTGTCTTGCAGGAAATCACACACAGAACGAGCAGGTGGCATTGTCATGCTGGAGGGTCATGTCAGGATGAGCCTGCAGGAAGGGAGGAGGATGTCTTGCCTGTAACGCATAGCGTTGAGATTGCTTGTGTAACAGTATAACTTTAGACGGTCCCCTCGCCCATACTCGGGCGCGAACCAGGGACCCTCTGCACACATCAACAACAACAGTCACCCACGAAGCATCGTTACCCATCGCTCCACAAAAGCTGCGGCCCTTGCAAAGCAAGGGGAACTACTACTTCAAGGTCTCAGAGCAAGTGACGTCACCGATTAAAACGCTTTTTAGCGCGCACCGCTAACTAAGCTAGCCGTTTCACATCGGTTACACTTGCAGTGACAACAAGCTCAGTCCAATGATGCTGTGACACACCGCCCCAGACAATGACGGACCCTCCACATCGATCCCGCTCCAGAATACAGGCCTCGGTGTAACGCTCATTCCTTTGACGATAAACGTGAATCCGACCATCACTCCTGGTGAGACAGGGGGTTTGTGCCCATAGGCGACGTTGTTGCAGGCGATGTCTGGTGAGGACCTGCCTTACAACAGGCCTACAAGTTCTTAGTCCAGCCTCTCTCAGCCTATTGCAGACAGTCTGAGCACTGATGGAGGGATTGTATGTTCCTGGTGTAACTCGGGCAGTTGTTGTTGCCATTCTGTACCTGTCCCACAGGTGTGATGTTCGTTTGTATCGATCCGTTCACGCAGATGAGCAGGGACCCTGGGCATCTCTCTTTGGGTGTTTTTCAGAGTCAGTAGAAATGTCTCTTTAGTGTCCTAAGTTTTCATAACTGTGACCTTAATTGCCTACCATCTGTAAGCTGTTAGTGTCTTAACGTCTGTAAGCTGTTAGTGTCTTAAACCCTCCTTCCACATCATACGCCTTCTCCACGTAAAAAAAAATACAGCTACAACAGTCTTCTTGTTCACCTGAGCCTTCCTGACCTCTGCTTCTAAGCAGAGCACTGGGTCCATAGTTCCCCTCCCCTTCCTGAATCCACTCTGATGTAGCGATACTAACCCCCTGCTCTCCAGGAAGTTAGCACTGGGTCCATAGTTCCCCTCCCCTTCATGAATCCACTCTGATGTAGCGATACTAACCCCCTGCTCTCCAGGAAGTAAGCACTGGGTCCATAGTTCCCCTCCCCTTCCTGAATCCACTCTGATGTAGCGATACT